>NW_027099903.1:0-124205 GCF_031753505.1 Anomalospiza imberbis
ATGATTTTAGGCCCATGTGGGTGGGGCTGGGGCCCATTTGGGTGAGTTTAGGAAAAACTGGGCCCATATGGGTGAATCCTAATCCTGTGTGGGTGATTTTAGGTCCCTTTTTTGTGTATTTTGGGTGCATTTAAGTAGGGTTTTTTGCTGCTTTGGGCAATTTTAGGTTGAACCAAGCCTTTTTAGGGTGGTTTTAGGTCTTCTTTTGTTGGTGTCAGGGACATTTTGGTGATTTTAGATACCTTTGGATGATTTTAGGCTGGACCAGATACTTTCAGGGTGGATTTTAGTCACATTTGAAAGATTTACGGGTGATCTTAAGCCATTTCTTGAGGGCTATAAAACACTTGGGGCAGTTTTAAGCCCCTTTGGTTGGATTTTAGAGCCCTCTGGATACTTTTAATCCCATTTGGTTGGTGTCAGGCCGAACCATGTGGATGTAGGCTGCATTTGATGCCCTTTTGGGTGATTTTGGGTCAAACCGGGCTTTTTTTAGGACAGCGCGTCCCCTTGGCCCCGCTCCTTTCCCCTCACGGTTCTGCCCTTTCCTCGCTCCTTTCCCTCATGGTTCAGGATCCCGGAGCGGGGGAGGAGGAGGAGGGAGGAGGAAGAGGCGCAGCGGCAGCAGGGAGCAGCCGGAGGAGAGGAGAGAAGGAATCGCGTGGCCCTGGCGCTGCCTGAGCTCGCAGCACCCCGGGAGCATCGCCCCCATCCCGCAGGTGCCCAGGGAGGGGGAGCTCGGCCCAAATATCCTGGGGGGTGCCTGGGTTCGGGTTCTTTGGGAGGGATGTTTGGAGCTGGCAGGGCTCCAAAGCCGAGCCGCAGCTGGCCCTCGGGGGGACATCGGGGGGTCCCCGAGAGGTGTTTTCGGGGGATCCCACTGTGGGTGGCGGCAGAGCCCCGTCGGGGGGACACCGGTTTTGGGGAGCCCCGGGAGAGCCGCGGCTGCCCTGAGCGGGAGCCCCGAGAGAGGAGAGCCCCAGAAGCCCCAGCGGGGAACCCGAGAGGGGGGGACCCCTGGCAGTGCCGGCACCCCGGCAATGGGGGGTGCTGGGGCTGGAGGGGCGGCATGGCCGGGAAAGGGGTGCGGGGCTCCGGGGCCGCCAGGGGCTGCTCCCAGCAGGAGCCCAGTTGCTGCCAGTCACTCCCCATTATGATACAATTTGCCCCCAGCACTGTTCCCGTTGTTCCCACTTTCATCCCATGTGTTCCCAGTTCTCCCACTTGCCCCCAGAATAGTCCCAGTCACTCCCAGTAAGATCCCAGTATGAGTCCAGTATGATCCCAGTCTCTCCCAGCAGGGCCCCAGTCACTCACCCTTGTCCCCAGTTGCCCCCAGCGTGGTCCCAGTTGCCCCCAGCACATTCCCAGTGGCTCCATATGTGTCCCAGTCCTAGTGCAATGATGGGGAATACCAATGCACTTGAGGCATCACGTACGGTTAACACCAAAGCTGTGGCTATGTTTGTGATGGGGTCATAGGTAAAGTTCACTAGGTTCCACCGGGATTGGAATTCCTTTTCAAAATCAGCGGCACTGTCCCAAACTATTTTCCGAATCTCAGTAGGAAAAGTGCCTTCTTCACCTTCTCTTATAATCGAGGCAGCAACCGACTGCATCCCTAATTGAGCCTGGATACAGCTGAGAGCTAAAGAAACGTTCTTTTGTGTGGCACCGAGTGCATCAATTACCAATTTGTGATCATTTACGCTTGCTTCCTCCCAACTTGGTAATGTGTTTGATAGCAAGCACTGATGTCTTCCCAAGGCCAAGAAGGACGACTGCAGTGGTTGTTGGAATTTGGTCAATCTAGTGGTGGCAGCCAATGTGTTCATTAATACTTCTGAATCAATGCTATTTAGAATTCCCAATCCTGTTCCCACAGCACCGGTTATGTCTCTTAGCATCCGTCTTTTAGAAGGGTTCCGCTGTCGCAACCAGGTCGTCCAACCCTGAAAAGAAGTTTACAAAAACGGTGAACAAGCTGGCTGAATTTCTGAGACATTTTTTTGCATCAGCAAAATCAGGGGTATTTAACCCCATCGTTTGGGAATTGGGGAGTGTTTGACACCCCAGGATCTGGGATTTGGAGGGTTTGATCCTAAAATTTGGGGTTCGGGGCTGGGGGGGGGGGGTAGGGCTTGACATCCCAGAGTTTGGGTTTGAGGGTGTTTGACCCCCCCAGTGTTTGAACCCCCAGGATTTGGGGTCGGGGGGAGTTGACCCCAGGATCTGGGGTGTTTGACCTGCTGGGTTTGGGGTCGGGGTTGAGAGCAGAGCCATTTCCTGGAAACAGCGGCGGGACCGGGACTGGGAACAGGATCGGGATCGGGAATGGGAGTGGGATCGGGGTCGGGAATGAGATGGGGAACGGGAACAGAAATGGGAATGGGATTGGGATCGGGAACAGGATCAGGAACGGGATTGGGCTCGGGAAGGGGAGAGGCCCTGGCCCAATAATGGACCCCTCCCCCAGGGAGCGACCCTGCCCCAATCCCGGGATGGAGCAATCCCCTCAATCCCAGACCCCTCCCCAATTCCCAAACCCTCCCCAATGCCAGCCCCTGACCCAGTCCCAGACCCCTCCCCAGTCGCTGAACGGACCCTCCCTCAATCCCAGCCCGCCCCGATCCGGATCGGAGCCATCCCCGGAGCCTCCCCCATTCCCGGACCGGAGCCTTCAATCCCTTTTTGGGGCGGCTCCTGCCGCTTCCAGCCCATTTTTGGGGGATCCAAAGGGCTCCGGGGACCCTCCCCACTTTGGGGGTGTTGGGGTGGCCCCAGGGCCGCCCCGAGGGCCGAGGGGGGATGGAAACCCCCAAAGCCGGGGGGCTCCTGGGGGTCCCAGTTCCCCCCGTCCCCACCCCAAAACAGCTCCTGGCCAATCAGAGCGCGCGGCGCTGCTGACAACTCAGTTGCCGGGCCGGCGATTTTCAGGCAATCAGCGCCTGCGATAGCGCTGCTCATCGGTTGCCAGGCAGATCAAAACGCTTCTCAATGCACTAGCCAATCAGAGACTGCGCGGGGCCATTTCTAGCCAATCAGAGCGCTTGTTGTCGATGACTCCTCAGTCGCCAGGCGGACCCGCAGCGCCCAGCGCTCCCCGGGAGCGGAATTTGGGGAGGGGGGAGGTGACCCTGGGGATGGGGATGGGGCGTGCGGGGGCAGCTGGGGCCGGACTGGTGGCACTGGTGGTGCTGAGAGCCCCCCCGGCCGCGGGGGTCGCGGTGAGAAGGGGTTGGGGGCCCCAAATTAAACCAAAGAGGGATCGGGACCCCCCCACGGAGCAGGAGGGGCCTGGAACCCCCAAAACCAAACACGGGGGAGGGGAGCGGGGATTGGGGGAACGATGGGGAAGGCGGG
Source organism: Anomalospiza imberbis (assembly GCF_031753505.1). Lineage (NCBI taxonomy): Eukaryota > Metazoa > Chordata > Aves > Passeriformes > Viduidae > Anomalospiza > Anomalospiza imberbis. Next base: position 3,364 of record NW_027099903.1, read on the forward strand.
GGAAAGAGGGGGATGGGACACCCAAAAAGGATCAAGCCAACTTGAGGTGGCCACCTTTATATGTGGATGGTAGCCAATGGTAGCCAATGCTTTTTCCCAGTCCATGGGATCCCAGTCTGTGCAATCCCAGTCCATGTGGTCCCAGTCCATATAATCTCAACCCAGTTTATCCCAGTGTGTACCGTCCTGATCCCTATGGTCCCATTCCATATGGTCCCAGTCCATAGGATCTCAGTCCAGGTGATCCCAGCCCATGTTTGATCCCAGTCTGTGTGGTTCTGCACACACTGCCAGGGTCTGAAATTCCAGTCACCAGCCAGGAAAAAATGTTCCTGCCCTTGAATGTCCTTGCTGTCCTCTCAACGAGTTATAATAAAACTAAAAATCAATAAATTTTAATTTAAATAAAATAGAATAAAAATGAAATTTAAAAATTTCAACTCTCACAACCCTCCTAGGGCTCTGCTGCCGGAATCAGCAGGAGTGGTGTTGGCCTCTTCAGGGGAGTTAGAGTGGGACCCGACCAGAGCGGGGGCCCTTAAACCCCAAAAATCCACCCTGGGGGGCAAAACATCCCCTACAGCGGCTTGGAGTGAGTCCCCCAGAAAAATGTCACTTAAAGCCGTCATGATCACCCCTGAAAAGGGGCTTGTGGGGCTGTGGCCCCACAAACACCTGAAAATGGGGAGGAAAAAACACCCTTGGAGGGGTGAGGTCCCCCCAAACATCTCTAAAAAGAGAAAAACTCCTCTTCAGAGGGGCCTGAAGACCCTTCAGGGCACTCGAGGAGGGACAAGATCCCCTCCTCTGCTGGGGCCTCTCCGAGCCGGGAGCTCTTCCATTGGCGGCTGCCCTCGGGGGAGCCCTGAACGACGGCGGCTCCTGGGCTGAGCCTCCCTCAGCCAGGGCTGTGGAGGGAACTGGGGGGGCTGGGACAGGGCCTGGGGTCCTGGGGTGACCTGGGGGAGCCTCAGTGGGTCCCACCTCCCCCTGTGCCCCCTCTCCCACCCCCTTTCCAATATTGCCCTCAAACAAAAGGTTGTGGCTGTGCCAGCGCCCCACCGACCTCCAGCCCTGGGAACCTGGAGCAAGCGGAAACCACAACTTTGCAAATGCTACCTGTGCCTGAAGCAAATGGAAAGAGAACTGGGGTGTGAAAAATAAAGCTTGTTTATTTTCAGAAAAACAGCAAAGAAAACACAGAACACATTTACATTGTAAGAATATTTGTAACAACAACTATCTATGGAACATATATACCCAAGAACATATCTAACAAAAGTCTATGAAACGTATTTACAGAAGACAAAAAGAAGCCCTAAAACCTATAGCCTAAAGACAACAACAAACTCTACAACGTATGTACAAAAGGGTGGCATCTCTGTCCGGGATCTCCATCGGTCCTTGAGGAAAAGCAAGAGGCACAGTCACTCCAATCAGGCAGAGAGGGCTCTTCCATGTGCCCCCAGGCTGGCCCAGCAAGCGCAGCACAGGCTGGGGATGGCCACCAGAACCCAATGCACCGGGTCCCACATCCCTGAGCAGGGACCACCCAGCCCAGTCCCAGCCTGGCAGCAGGGGACCCGCTCTGCCTGTGGGGACCACATGCCTGTCCTGCTGCTGGTATTGCTCTTCATCCCAAGATCATGGCCTCTTCCTCATCTTTCTCATCAATGTCCATGTCCTCAAGGTACTCTTCCATTTCCACGTCCATCTCCTCTTCCACATCTACCTCCATCTCTTCTTCACCAGTCTCTTCTCCATCCACTTCCATCTCCTCCTCTGTATCCATCTGCATGTCCACCTCCATCTCTTCCTCTCCAGTCTCTTCTCCATCCACTTCCATCTCCTCCTCTGTATCAATCTCCATGTCCACCTCCATCTCTTCCTCTCCAGTCTCTTCTCCATCCACTTCCATCTCCTCCTCTGTATCCATCTCCATATCCACCTCCATCTCTTCCTCTCCACTCTCTTCTCCATCCACTTCCATCTCCTCCTCTGTATCAATCTCCATGTCCACTTCCATTGCATCGTCTCCACTCTCTTCTCCATCCACTTCCATCTCCTCCTCTGTATCCGCCTGCATGTCCACCTCCATCTCGTCCTCTCTCTCGGTGACAGCCTGCAGAGGTAGCAACACCTCAGAGTGGGGTCCCTGTCCCACCCCATCCCCACAGAACTCCAGCCCAGCCGGGCAGCTGGGGGTGTCCACCTCCATGGAATGGCACTGTACCTTCCTCAGGACAAATGTGAGCATCCTGCAGGGACGGATGACAAAATCCAGGCAACAGAGAGCTTTCAGGACTGATGGGAGTATCAGGGCGCAGGTGACGAGAAGAGTGACAGGGAGCATGGTGAAGGGTGAGCTGGCACGAGGGCTGGCACAGGGTGGGCTGACACAAGGGCCAGTGGTTGTGTTGTGCTCTTTGCTGGACGCTGGAAGTTCCTGCTGGAACATCACATCTGTGACATCACAGTGGATCTAAAGAGCATCTTGTTCCGAGCTGAGCAATCTTCCCCAGCCCATGCTGCTCACAGCCCTGTTGCCAAGGATGGGGCATCCACAGCCTGGGCCAGTGCCTCAGCAGCCTCCGTGTAAAAGAGCAGCTCCCTCAGATCCAACTTCAATCAGCCTCCTGCAGTTGAAAGCCATCCCCTCTTGTCCTGTTGCCACGGGCCCGGCTGAACACTGTCCCCGTCTTTCCTGTGGGACCCTTCCAGTCCTGCAGAGCTGCAGGGAGGCCTCCCAGTGTCTCCTCTTTCCAGGCTGAGCATCCCCAGCCCCACTTGGACGGCAGTCAGGTAGATCGGGGGAGTCAAGGCTGAAGTCAAACAGCATCAGGAACTGAGAGGTGGAAGCTTTAGGCCCAGGTTTGCCTCTGTAATAACAGTGGAGGGGAAGATGGTAGGACACTGGCTCTGTCCTAACCGGTGAATATTTTCTTTTTTTTTTTTTTTCCCTTCTTTTCTGTCATGCTGATGCAGGTGTTGCTGTTTGCAAGGAAGCTTGGCACATTATCCATTGTCTTCTCCATTTGTGAAACACCGAGCAGAGTCTGGGCAGGCTGATGATGCAGAGCAAAACCTGCAAATACACCGGTGATCCTGAGCCTGGAGGATGCAGCTAAACCTGGCCAAAAATAATTTCTGGAAAGTCAAGCCTGGTTTACATTTTCTCGAGTTTGGCTATTCTTGAACCGGGGGGGGGGGGCATTCGGGGGAGGGGGTACCACAGGGGTTCCCTCCCCCGTTTTTGGGGGGTCTCCCATGGTGCCCCCTCCCCAAAAAGCTCCGCGGGCCCCCTGAAGCGGCTTCTGTTCCACCGGCCGGTGCCCCCTGATCCAGGACTGCCCCCGGTGAGTCTGGGCGCTCTGGGGGGATTTTGGGGGGATTTTTGGCGGCATTTATGGGCTTTGGGGGATTTTGTTGGGAGATTAGGGGGAATTATTGGATTTTGGAGAGAATTACTGGGTTTGTGGGGTTATGGGGGTTTTGTGGGATTTGAGGATTTTGGATTTTGGGGATTTTTTAGGGTTTTGGGGTGGCTATTTTTTGGGGGGTTTATTGAAATTTTTGGGAGTTTTTTTTTTTTTTTTTTAAATTTTGGTGGGTTCCACTGGGATTTTGTGGGATTCTTTGGTGTTTAGGAATTTTTAATTGGGATTTTTGGGGGATTTTGGGGGGTTTTAGTGGAATTTTGGGGGGCTTTGGAGTTGTCCCAGGGTGTGGGGAAGGGCTGAGAGGCACCAACATCTGGTTTAAACCCCTGAAAGTCCCAATAAACCCCATGAAATCGCAATTAAATTTCACAAATTCCCATTAGAATACCCTCGAATCCCAAAAAAAGCTCACAAAATCCCAATTAAACCCCACAAATCCCCCCAAAAATGTCTCCAAAACCACAACAAGCCCCACAAAATCCTCACGAGACCCAAAGAAATCTTGGCAACACCCAAAAAAACCCACAAGCCCCCCCAAATCCCCACTAAAATAACTGAAAAAGCCAAAACCCCAAAGAATCCCACTAAATGCCCCAACAATTCCAATAAAATGCCTCCAAATCCCCTAAAAATCCCAATAAAACCCAGAAATAATTCCAGAGGATCCCACAAAATCCCCACAAAATCCCAGTAAAACCTTCCAAAATTCAAAAGAAAACACAAAAAAAATCAATTAACCCCCAAATACCCCCAGGAAAAAGACTTCCCACTCAAAGCACCAATAAAACCCCTCAAAATCCAAACTCCCAAAATTCCCAAACACCCCCACACCCAATAATTCTCCCCAAAAACCCCAACAATTCCCTGTAAACTCCCAACACAATTCCCCAAAAGCCCAAAAAAGCCCCAGACGCCCAAACCCCTCCCGAGCCCTCCCTGGTCCCTCCCGGTCCCGCCCAGGCCCGTCTGGGGCCGCAGCCAAAACTGCCCGGAGCGGACGCGGAGGTCCCGGAGTGACCCCGGAGCCGATCCCGGGCTCGGCCTCGGGCTCGGCCCCTTTGGGGGATTTTGGGCCGAACCGGGCAGGTTTAGGGTGGGCTTCAGATCCCTTGCGGGGATCCCGAGCCTTTTTGGTTGGATTTTCAGCCCCTGTGGCTGATTTGAGGCCGAATCTGGTGGGGTTTAGGGGGGATTTCAGACCCCTTTGGATGATTTTAGGCCCATGTGGGTGGGGCTGGGGCCCATTTGGGTGAGTTTAGGAAAAACTGGGCCCATATGGGTGAATCCTAATCCTGTGTGGGTGATTTTAGGTCCCTTTTTTGTGTATTTTGGGTGCATTTAAGTAGGGTTTTTTGCTGCTTTGGGCAATTTTAGGTTGAACCAAGCCTTTTTAGGGTGGTTTTAGGTCTTCTTGTGTTGGTGTCAGGGACATTTTGGTGATTTTAGATACCTTTGGATGAATTTAGGCTGGACCAGATACTTTCAGGGTGGATTTTAGTCACATTTGAAAGATTTACGGGTGATCTTAAGCCATTTCTTGAGGGCTATATAACACTTGGGGCAGTTTTAAGCCCCTTGGGTTGGATTTTAGAGCCCTCTGGATACTTTTAATCCCATTTGGTTGGTGTCAGGCCGAACCATGTGGATGTAGGCTGCATTTGATGCCCTTTTGGGTGATTTTGGGTCAAACCGGGCTTTTTTAGGACAGCGCGTCCCCTTGGCCCCGCTCCTTTCCCCTCACGGTTCCGCCCTTTCCTCGCTCCTTTCCCCTCACGGTTCTGCCCTTTCCTCGCTCCTTTCCCCTCATGGTTCAGGATCCCGGAGCGGGGGAGGAGGAGGAGGGAGGGAGGAAGAGGCGCAGCGGCAGCAGGGAGCAGCCGGAGGAGAGGAGAGAAGGAATCGCGTGGCCCTGGCGCTGCCTGAGCTCGCAGCACCCCGGGAGCATCGCCCCCATCCCGCAGGTGCCCAGGGAGGGGGAGCTCGGCCCAAATATCCTGGGGGGTGCCTGGGTTCGGGTTCTTTGGGAGGGATGTTTGGAGCTGGCAGGGCTCCAAAGCCGAGCCGCAGCTAGCCCTCGGGGGGACATCGGGGGGTCCCCGAGAGGTGTTTTCGGGGGATCCCAGTGTGGGTGGCGGCAGAGCCCCGTCGGGGGGACACCGGTTTTGGGGAGCCCCGGGAGAGCCGCGGCTGCCCTGAGCGGGAGCCCCGAGAGAGGAGAGCCCCAGAAGCCCCAGCGGGGAACCCGAGAGGGGGGGACCCCTGGCAGTGCCGGCACCCCGGCAATGGGGGGTGCTGGGGCTGGAGGGGCGGCATGGCCGGGAAAGGGGTGCGGGGCTCCCGGGGCCGCCAGGGGCTGCTCCCAGCAGGAGCCCAGTTGCTGCCAGTCACTCCCCATTATGATACAATTTGCCCCCAGCACTGTTCCCGTTGTTCCCACTTTCATCCCGTGTGTTCCTAGTTCTCCCACTTGCCCCCAGAATAGTCCCAGTCACTCCCAGTAAGATCCCAGTATGAGTCCAGTATGATCCCAGTCTCTCCCAGCAGGGCCCCAGTCACTCACCCTTGTCCCCAGTTGCCCCCAGCGTGGTCCCAGTTGCCCCCAGCACATTCCCAGTGGCTCCATATGTGTCCCAGTCCTAGTGCAATGATGGGGAATACCAAATGCACTTGAGGCATCACGTACGGTTAACACCAAAGCTGTGGCTATGTTTGTGATGGGGTCATAGGTAAAGTTCACTAGGTTCCACCGGGATTGGAATTCCTTTTCAAAATCAGCGGCACTGTCCCAAACTATTTTCCGAATCTCAGTAGGAAAAGTGCCTTCTTCACCTTCTCTTATAATCGAGGCAGCAACCGACTGCATCCCTAATTGAGCCTGGATACAGCTGAGAGCTAAAGAAACGTTCTTTTGTGTGGCACCGAGTGCATCAATTACCAATTTGTGATCATTTACGCTTGCTTCCTCCCAACTTGGTAATATGTTTGATAGCAAGCACTGATGTCTTCCCAAGGCCAAGAAGGACGACTGCAGTGGTTGTTGGAATTTGGTCAAATCTAGTGGTGGCAGCCAATGTGTTCATTAATACTTCTGAATCAATGCTATTTAGAATTCCCAATCCTGTTCCCACAGCACCGGTTATGTCTCTTAGCATCCGTCTTTTAGAAGGGTTCCGCTGTCGCAACCAGGTCGTCCAACCCTGAAAAGAAGTTTACAAAAAAGGTGAACAAGCTGGCTGAATTTCTGAGACATTTTTTTGCATCAGCAAAATCAGGGGTATTTAACCCCATCGTTTGGGAATTGGGGAGTGTTTGACACCCCAGGATCTGGGATTTGGAGGGTTTGATCCTAAAATTTGGGGTTCGGGGCTGGGGGGGGGGGTAGGGCTTGACATCCCAGAGTTTGGGTTTGAGGGTGTTTGACCCCCCCAGTGTTTGAACCCCCAGGATTTGGGGTCGGGGGGAGTTGACCCCCGGATCTGGGGTGTGCGACCCGCTGGGTTTGGGGTCGGGGTTGAGAGCAGAGCCATTTCCTGGAAACAGCGGCGGGACCGGGACTGGGAACAGGATCGGGATCGGGAATGGGAGTGGGATCGGGGTCGGGAATGAGATGGGGAACGGGAACAGAAATGGGAATGGGATTGGGATCGGGAACAGGATCAGGAACAGGATTGGGCTCGGGAAGGGGAGAGGCCCTGGCCCAATAATGGACCCCTCCCCCAGGGAGCGACCCTGCCCCAATCCCGGGATGGAGCAATCCCCTCAATCCCAGACCCCTCCCCAATTCCCAAACCCTCCCCAATGCCAGCCCCTGACCCAGTCCCAGACCCCTCCCCAGTCGCTGAACGGACCCTCCCTCAATCCCAGCCCGCCCCGATCCGGATCGGAGCCATCCCCGGAGCCTCCCCCATTCCCGGACCGGACCCTTCAATCCCTTTTTGGGGCGGCTCCTGCCGCTTCCAGCCCATTTTTGGGGGATCCAAACGGCTCCGGGGGCCCTCCCCACTTTGGGGGTGTTGGGGTGGCCCCAGGGCCGCCCCGAGGGCCGAGGGGGGATGGAAACCCCCAAAGCCGGGGGGCTCCTGGGGGTCCCCAGTTCCCCCCGTCCCCACCCCAAAACAGCTCCTGGCCAATCAGAGCGTGCGGCGCTGCTGACAACTCAGTTGCCGGGCCGGCGATTTTCAGGCAATCAGCGCCTGCGATAGCGCTGCTCATCGGTTGCCAGGCAGATCAAAACGCTTCTCAATGCGCTAGCCAATCAGAGACTGCGCGGGGCCATTTCCAGCCAATCAGAGCGCTTGTTGTCGATGACTCCTCAGTCGCCAGGCGGACCCGCAGCGCCCAGCGCTCCCCGGGAGCGGAATTTGGGGAGGGGGGAGGTGACCCTGGGGATGGGGATGGGGCGTGCGGGGGCAGCTGGGGCCGGACTGGTGGCACTGGTGGTGCTGAGAGCCCCCCCGGCCGCGGGGGTCGCGGTGAGAAGGGGTTGGGGGCCCCAAATTAAACCAAAGAGGGATCGGGACCCCCCCACGGAGCAGGAGGGGCCTGGAACCCCCAAAACCAAACACGGGGGAGGGGAGCGGGGATTGGGGGAACGATGGGGAAGGCGGGGGAAAGAGGGGGATGGGACACCCAAAAAGGATCAAGCCAACTTGAGGTGGCCACCTTTATATGTGGATGGTAGCCAATGGTAGCCAATGCTTTTTCCCAGTCCATGGGATCCCAGTCTGTGCAATCCCAGTCCATGTGGTCCCAGTCCATATAATCTCAACCCAGTTTATCCCAGTGTGTACCGTCCTGATCCCTATGGTCCCATTCCATATGGTCCCAGTCCATAGGATCTCAGTCCAGGTGATCCCAGCCCATGTTTGATCCCAGTCTGTGTGGTTCTGCACACACTGCCAGGGTCTGAAATTCCAGTCACCAGCCAGGAAAAAATGTTCCTGCCCTTGAATGTCCTTGCTGTCCTCTCAACGAGTTATAATAAAACTAAAAATCAATAAATTTTAATTTAAATAAAATAGAATAAAAATGAAATTTAAAAATTTCAACTCTCACAACCCTCCTAGGGCTCTGCTGCCGGAATCAGCAGGAGTGGTGTTGGCCTCTTCAGGGGAGTTAGAGTGGGACCCGACCAGAGCGGGGGCCCTTAAACCCCAAAAATCCACCCTGGGGGGCAAAACATCCCCTACAGCGGCTTGGAGTGAGTCCCCCAGAAAAATGTCACTTAAAGCCGTCATGATCACCCCTGAAAAGGGGCTTGTGGGGCTGTGGCCCCACAAACACCTGAAAATGGGGAGGAAAAAACACCCTTGGAGGGGTGAGGTCCCCCCAAACATCTCTAAAAAGAGAAAAACTCCTCTTCAGAGGGGCCTGAAGACCCTTCAGGGCACTCGAGGAGGGACAAGATCCCCTCCTCTGCTGGGGCCTCTCCGAGCCGGGAGCTCTTCCATTGGCGGCTGCCCTCGGGGGAGCCCCGAACGACGGCGGCTCCTGGGCTGAGCCTCCCTCAGCCAGGGCTGTGGAGGGAACTGGGGGGGCTGGGACGGGGCCTGGGGGTCCTGGGGTGACCTGGGGGAGCCTCAGTGGGTCCCACCTCCCCCTGTGCCCCCTCTCCCACCCCCTTCCAAATATTGCCCCCAAACAAAAGGTTGTGGCTGTGCCAGCGCCCCCACCGACCTCCAGCCCTGGGAACCTGGAGCAAGCGGAAACCACAACTTTGCAAATGCTACCTGTGCCTGAAGCAAATGGAAAGAGAACTGGGGTGTGAAAAATAAAGCTTGTTTATTTTCAGAAAAACAGCAAAGAAAACACAGAACACATTTACATTGTAAGAATATTTGTAACAACAACTATCTATGGAACATATATACCCAAGAACATATCTAACAAAAGTCTATGAAACGTATTTACAGAAGACAAAAAGAAGCCCTAAAACCTATAGCCTAAAGACAACAACAAACTCTACAACGTATGTACAAAAGGGTGGCATCTCTGTCCGGGATCTCCATCGGTCCTTGAGGAAAAGCAAGAGGCACAGTCACTCCAATCAGGCAGAGAGGGCTCTTCCATGTGCCCCCAGGCTGGCCCAGCAAGCGCAGCACAGGCTGGGGATGGCCACCAGAACCCAATGCACCGGGTCCCACATCCCTGAGCAGGGACCACCCAGCCCAGTCCCAGCCTGGCAGCAGGGGACCCGCTCTGCCTGTGGGGACCACATGTCTGTCCTGCTGCTGGTATTGCTCTTCATCCCAAGATCATGGCCTCTTCCTCATCTTTCTCATCAATGTCCATGTCCTCAAGGTACTCTTCCATTTCCACGTCCATCTCCTCTTCCACATCTACCTCCATCTCTTCTTCACCAGTCTCTTCTCCATCCACTTCCATCTCCTCCTCTGTATCCATCTGCATGTCCACCTCCATCTCTTCCTCTCCAGTCTCTTCTCCATCCACTTCCATCTCCTCCTCTGTATCAATCTCCATGTCCACCTCCATCTCTTCCTCTCCAGTCTCTTCTCCATCCACTTCCATCTCCTCCTCTGTATCCATCTGCATGTCCACCTCCATCTCTTCCTCTCCAGTCTCTTCTCCATCCACTTCCATCTTCTCCTCTGTATCAATCTCCATGTCCACCTCCATCGCATTGTCTCCACTCTCTTCTCCATCCACTTCCATGTCCTCCTCTCTATCAGCCTGCATGTCCACCTCCATCTCGTCCTCTCTCTCGGTGACAGCCTGCAGAGGTAGCAACACCTCAGAGTGGGGTCCCTGTCCCACCCCATCCCCACAGAACTCCAGCCCAGCCGGGCAGCTGGGGGGTGTCCACCTCCATGGAATGGCACCGTACCTTCCTCAGGACAAATGTGAGCATCCTGCAGGGACGGATGACAAAATCCAGGCAACAGAGAGCTTTCAGGACTGATGGGAGTATCAGGGCGCAGGTGACGAGAAGAGTGACAGGGAACATGGTGAAGGGTGAGCTGGCACGAGGGCTGGCACAGGGTGGGCTGACACAAGGGCCAGTGGTTGTGTTGTGCTCTTTGCTGGACGCTGGAAGTTCCTGCTGGAACATCACATCTGTGACATCACAGTGGATCTAAAGAGCATCTTGTTCCGAGCTGAGCAATCTTCCCCAGCCCATGCTGCTCACAGCCCTGTTGCCAAGGATGGGGCATCCAGAGCCTGGGCCAATGCCTCAGCAGCCTCCGTGTAAAAGAGCAGCTCCCTCAGATCCAACTTCAATCAGCCTCCTGCAGTTGAAAGCCATCCCCCCTTGTCCTGTTGCCACGGGCCCGGCTGAACACTGTCCCCGTCTTTCCTGTGGGACCCTTCCAGTCCTGCAGAGCTGCAGGGAGGCCTCCCCAGTGTCTCCTGTTTCCAGGCTGAGCATCCCCAGCCCCACTTGGACGGCAGTCAGGTAGATCAGGGGGAGTCAAGGCTGAAGTCAAACAGCATCAGGAACTGAGAGGTGAAAGCTTTAGGCCCAGGTTTGCCTCTGTAATAACAGTGGAGGGGAAGATGGTGGGACACTGACTCTGTTCTAACGGGTGAATATTTTCTTTTTTTTTTTTTTTCCCTTCTTTTCTGTCATGCTGATGCAGGTGTTGCTGTTTGCAAGGCAGCTTTGCACAATATCCATTGTCTTCTCCATTTGTGAAACACCGAGCAGAGTCTGGGCAGGCTGATGATGCAGAGCAAAACCTGCAAATACACCGGTGATCCTGAGCCTGGAGGATGCAGCTAAACCCGGCCAAAAATAATTTCTGAAAAGTCAAGTCTGGTTTACATTTTCTCGAGTTTGGCTATTCCTGAACCGGGGGAGAGGGCATTCGGGGGAGGGGGTACCACAGGGGTTCCCCTCCCCCGTTTTTGGGGGGTCTCCCATGGTGCCCCCTCCCCAAAAAGCTCCGCGGGCCCCCTGAAGCGGCTTCTGTTCCACCGGCCGGTGCCCCCTGATCCAGGACTGCCCCCGGTGAGTCTGGGGCGCTCTGGGGGGATTTTGGGGGGATTTTTGGCGGCATTTATGGGCTTTGGGGGATTTTGTTGGGAGATTAGGGAGAATTATTGGATTTTGGAGAGAATTACTGGGTTTGTGGGGTTATGGGGGTTTTGTGGGATTTGAGGATTTTGGATTTTGGGGATTTTTTAGGGTTTTGGGGTGGTTATTTTTTGGGGGGTTTATTGAAATTTTTGGGAGTTTTTTTTTTTTTTTAAATTTTGGTGGGTTCCACTGGGATTTTGTGGGATTCTTTGGTGTTTAGGAGTTTTTAATTGGGATTTTTGGGGGATTTTGGGGGGTTTTAGTGGAATTTTGGGGGGCTTTGGAGTTGTCCCAGGGTGTGGGGAAGGGCTGAGAGGCACCAACATCTGGTTTAAACCCCTGAAAGTCCCAATAAACCCCATGAAATCGCAATTAAATTTCACAAATTCCCATTAGAATACCCTCGAATCCCAAAAAAAGCTCACAAAATCCCAATTAAACCCCACAAATCCCCCCAAAAATGTTTCCAAAACCACAACAAGCCCCACAAAATCCTCACGAGACCCAAAGAAATCTTGGCAACACCCAAAAAAACCCACAAGCCCCCCCAAATCCCCACTAAAATAACTGAAAAAGCCAAATCCCCAAAGAATCCCACTAAATGCCCCAACAATTCCAATAAAATGCCTCCAAATCCCCTAAAAATCCCAATAAAACCCAGAAATAATTCCAGAGGATCCCACAAAATCCCCACAAAATCCCAGTAAAACCTTCCAAAATTCAAAAGAAAACACAAAAAAAATCAATTAACCCCCAAATACCCCCAGGAAAAAGACTTCCCACTCAAAGCACGAATAAAACCCCTCAAAATCCAAACTCCCAAAATTCCCAAACACCCCCACACCCAATAATTCTCCCCAAAAACCCCAACAATTCCCTGTAAACTCCCAACACAATTCCCAAAAGCCCAAAAAAGCCCCAGATGCCCAAACCCCTCCCGAGCCCTCCCTGGTCCCTCCCGGTCCCACCCAGGCCCGTCCGGGGCTGCGGCCAAAACTGCCCAGAGCGGACGCGGAGGTCCCGGAGCCACCCCGGAGCCGATCCCGGGCTCGGCCTCGGGCTCGGCCCCTTTGGGGGATTTTGGGCCGAACCGGGCAGGTTTAGGGTGGGCTTCAGATCCCTTGCGGGGATCCCGAGCCTTTTCGGGTGGATTTTACGCCCCTGTGGCTGATTTGAGGCCGAATCTGGTGGGGTTTAGGGGGGATTTCAGACCCCTTTGGGTGATTTTAGGCCCATGGGGGTGGGGCTGGGGCCCATTTGGGTGAGTTTAGGAAAAACTGGGCCCATATGGGTGAATCCTAATCCTGTGTGGGTGATTTTAGGTCCCTTTTTTGGGTATTTTGGGTGCATTTAAGTAGGGTTTTTTGCTGCTTTGGGCAATTTTAGGTTGAACCAAGCCTTTTTAGGGTGGTTTTAGGTCTTCTTGTGTTGGTGTCAGGGACATTTTGGTGATTTTAGATACCTTTGGATGATTTTAGGCTGGACCAGATACTTTCAGGGTGGATTTTAGTCACATTTGAAAGATTTACAAGTGATCTTAAGCCATTTCTTGCGGGCTATAAAACACTTGGGGCAGTTTTAAGCCCCTTGGGTTGGATTTTAGAGCCCTCTGGATACTTTTAATCCCATTTGGTTGGTGTCAGGCCGAACCATGTGGATGTAGGCTGCATTTGATGCCCTTTTGGGTGATTTTGGGTCAAACCGGGCTTTTTTTAGGACAGCGCGTCCCCTTGGCCCCGCTCCTTTCCCCTCACGGTTCTGCCCTTTCCTCGCTCCTTTCCCCTCATGGTTCAGGATCCCGGAGCGGGGGAGGAGGAGGAGGGAGGGAGGAAGAGGCGCAGCGGCAGCAGGGAGCAGCCGGAGGAGAGGAGAGAAGGAATCGCGTGGCCCTGGCGCTGCCTGAGCTCGCAGCACCCCGGGAGCATCGCCCCCATCCCGCAGGTGCCCAGGGAGGGGGAGCTCGGCCCAAATATCCTGGGGGGTGCCTGGGTTCGGGTTCTTTGGGAGGGATGTTTGGAGCTGGCAGGGCTCCAAAGCCGAGCCGCAGCTGGCTCTCGGGGGGACATCGGGGGGTCCCCGAGAGGTGTTTTCGGGGGATCCCAGTGTGGGTGGCGGCAGAGCCCCGTCGGGGGGACACCGGTTTTGGGGAGCCCCGGGAGAGCCGCGGCTGCCCTGAGCGGGAGCCCAGAGAGAGAAGAGCCCCAGAAGACCCAGCGGGGACCCCGAGAGGGGGGGACCCCTTGCAGTGCCGGCACCCCGGCAATGGGGGGTGCTGGGGCTGGAGGGGCGGCATGGCCGGGAAAGGGGTGTGGGGCTCCCGGGGCCGCCAGGGGCTGCTCCCAGCAGGAGCCCAGTTGCTGCCAGTCAATCCCCATTATGATACAATTTGCCCCCAGCACTGCTCCCGTTGTTCCCACTTTCATCCCGTGTGTTCCCAGTTCTCCCACTTGCCCCCAGAATAGTCCCAGTCACTCCCAGTAAGATCCCAGTATGAGTCCAGTATGATCCCAGTCTCTCCCAGCAGGGCCCCAGTCACTCACCCTTGTCCCCAATTGCCCCCAGCGTGGTCCCAGTTGCCCCCAGCACATTCCCAGTGGCTCCATATGTGTCCCAGTCCTAGTGCAATGATGGGGAATACCAAATGCACTTGAGGCATCACGTACGGTTAACACCAAAGCTGTGGCTATGTTTGTGATGGGGTCATAGGTAAAGTTCACTAGGTTCCACCGGGATTGGAATTCCTTTTCAAAATCAGCGGCACTGTCCCAAACTATTTTCCGAATCTCAGTAGGAAAAGTGCCTTCTTCACCTTCTCTTATAATCGAGGCAGCAACCGACTGCATCCCTAATTGAGCCTGGATACAGCTGAGAGCTAAAGAAACGTTCTTTTGTGTGGCACCGAGTGCATCAATTACCAATTTGTGATCATTTACGCTTGCTTCCTCCCAACTTGGTAATATGTTTGATAGCAAGCACTGATGTCTTCCCAAGGCCAATAAGGACGACTGCAGTGGTTGTTGGAATTTGGTCAAATCTAGTGGTGGCAGCCAATGTGTTCATTAATACTTCTGAATCAATGCTATTTAGAATTCCCAATCCTGTTCCCACAGCACCGGTTATGTCTCTTAGCATCCATCTTTTAGAAGGGTTCCGCTGTCGCAACCAGGTCGTCCAACCCTGAAAAGAAGTTTACAAAAAAGGTGAACAAGCTGGCTGAATTTCTGAGACATTTTTTTGCATCAGCAAAATCAGGGGTATTTAACCCCATCGTTTGGGAATTGGGGAGTGTTTGACACCCCAGGATCTGGGATTTGGAGGGTTTGATCCTAAAATTTGGGGTTCGGGGCTGGGGGGGGGGGATAGGGCTTGACATCCCAGAGTTTGGGTTTGAGGGTGTTTGACCCCCCCAGTGTTTGAACCCCCAGGATTTGGGGTCGGGGGAAGTTGACCCCAGGATCTGGGGTGTTTGACCCGCTGGGTTTGGGGTCGGGGTTGAGAGCAGAGCCATTTCCTGGAAACAGCGGCGGGACCGGGACTGGGAACAGGATCGGGATCGGGAATGGGAGTGGGATCGGGGTCGGGAATGAGATGGGGAACGGGAACAGAAATGGGAATGGGATTGGGATCGGGAACAGGATCAGGAACGGGATTGGGCTCGGGAAGGGGAGAGGCCCTGGCCCAATAATGGACCCCTCCCCCAGGGAGCGACCCTGCCCCAATCCCGGGATGGAGCAATCCCCTCAATCCCAGACCCCTCCCCAATTCCCAAACCCTCCCCAATGCCAGCCCCTGACCCAGTCCCAGACCCCTCCCCAGTCGCTGAACGGACCCTCCCTCAATCCCAGCCCGCCCCGATCCGGATCGGAGCCATCCCCGGAGCCTCCCCCATTCCCGGACCGGAGCCTTCAATCCCTTTTTGGGGCGGCTCCTGCCGCTTCCAGCCCATTTTTGGGGGATCCAAAGGGCTCCGGGGACCCTCCCCACTTTGGGGGTGTTGGGGTGGCCCCAGGGCCGCCCCGAGGGCCGAGGGGGGATGGAAACCCCCAAAGCCGGGGGGCTCCTGGGGGTCCCCAGTTCCCCCCGTCCCCACCCCAAAACAGCTCCTGGCCAATCAGAGCGCGCGGCGCTGCTGACAACTCAGTTGCCGGGCCGGCGATTTTCAGGCAATCAGCGCCTGCGATAGCGCTGCTCATCGGTTGCCAGGCAGATCAAAACGCCTCTCAATGCGCTAGCCAATCAGAGACTGCGCGGGGCCATTTCCAGCCAATCAGAGCGCTTGTTGTCGATGACTCCTCAGTCGCCAGGCGGACCCGCAGCGCCCAGCGCTCCCCGGGAGCGGAATTTGGGGAGGGGGGAGGTGACCCTGGGGATGGGGATGGGGCGTGCGGGGGCAGCTGGGGCCGGACTGGTGGCACTGGTGGTGCTGAGAGCCCCCCCGGCCGCGGGGGTCGCGGTGAGAAGGGGTTGGGGGCCCCAAATTAAACCAAAGAGGGATCGGGACCCCCCCACGGAGCAGGAGGGGCCTGGAACCCCCAAAACCAAACACGGGGGAGGGGAGCGGAAACTGCGGGAACGATGGGGAAGGCGGGGGAAAGAGGGGGATGGGACACCCAAAAAGGATCAAGACAACTTGAGGTGGCCACCTTTATATGTGGATGGTAGCCAATGGTAGCCAATGCTTTTTCCCAGTCCATGGGATCCCAGTCTGTGCAATCCCAGTCCATGTGGTCCCAGTCCATATAATCTCAACCCAGTTTATCCCAGTGTGTACCGTCCTGATCCCTATGGTCCCATTCCATATGGTCCCAGTCCATAGGATCTCAGTCCAGGTGATCCCAGCCCATGTTTGATCCCAGTCTGTGTGGTTCTGCACACACTGCCAGGGTCTGAAATTCCAGTCACCAGCCAGGAAAAAATGTTCCTGCCCTTGAATGTCCTTGCTGTCCTCTCAACGAGTTATAATAAAACTAAAAATCAATAAATTTTAATTTAAATAAAATAGAATAAAAATGAAATTTAAAAATTTCAACTCTTACAACCCTCCTAGGGCTCTGCTGCCGGAATCAGCAGGAGTGGTGTTGGCCTCTTCAGGGGAGTTAGAGTGGGACCCGACCAGAGCGGGGGCCCTTAAACCCCAAAAATCCACCCTGGGGGGCAAAACATCCCCTACAGCGGCTTGGAGTGAGTCCCCCAGAAAAATGTCACTTAAAGCCGTCATGATCACCCCTGAAAAGGGGCTTGTGGGGCTGTGGCCCCACAAACACCTGAAAATGGGGAGGAAAAAACACCCTTGGAGGGGTGAGGTCCCCCCAAACATCCCTAAAAAGAGAAAAACTCCTCTTCAGAGGGGCCTGAAGACCCTTCAGGGCACTCGAGGAGGGACAAGATCCCCTCCTCTGCTGGGGCCTCTCCGAGCCGGGAGCTCTTCCGTTGGCGGCTGCCCTCGGGGGAGCCCCGAACGACGGCGGCTCCTGGGCTGAGCCTCCCTCAGCCAGGGCTGTGGAGGGAACTGGGGGGGCTGGGACGGGGCCTGGGGGTCCTGGGGTGACCTGGGGGAGCCTCAGTGGGTCCCACCTCCCCCTGTGCCCCCTCTCCCACCCCCTTCCAAATATTGCCCCCAAACAAAAGGTTGTGGCTGTGCCAGCGCCCCCACCGACCTCCAGCCCTGGGAACCTGGAGCAAGCGGAAACCACAACTTTGCAAATGCTACCTGTGCCTGAAGCAAATGGAAAGAGAACTGGGGTGTGAAAAATAAAGCTTGTTTATTTTCAGAAAAACAGCAAAGAAAACACAGAACACATTTACATTGTAAGAATATTTGTAACAACAACTATCTATGGATCGTATATACCCAAGAACATATCTAACAAAAGTCTATGAAACGTATTTACAGAAGACAAAAAGAAGCCCTAAAACCTATAGCCTAAAGACAACAACAAACTCTACAACGTATGTACAAAAGGGTGGCATCTCTGTCCGGGATCTCCATCGGTCCTTGAGGAAAAGCAAGAGGCACAGTCACTCCAATCAGGCAGAGAGGGCTCTTCCATGTGCCCCCAGGCTGGCCCAGCAAGCGCAGCACAGGCTGGGGATGGCCACCAGAACCCAATGCACCGGGTCCCACATCCCTGAGACGGGACCACCCAGCCCAGTCCCAGCCTGGCAGCAGGGGACCCGCTCTGCCTGTGGGGACCACATGTCTGTCCTGCTGCTGGTATTGCTCTTCATCCCAAGATCATGGCCTCTTCCTCATCTTTCTCATCAATGTCCATGTCCTCAAGGTACTCTTCCATTTCCACGTCCATCTCCTCTTCCACATCTACCTCCATCTCTTCTTCACCAGTCTCTTCTCCATCCACTTCCATCTCCTCCTCTGTATCCATCTGCATGTCCACCTCCATCTCTTCCTCTCCAGTCTCTTCTCCATCCACTTCCATCTCCTCCTCTGTATCAATCTCCATGTCCACCTCCATCTCTTCCTCTCCAGTCTCTTCTCCATCCACTTCCATCTCCTCCTCTGTATCCATCTGCATGTCCACCTCCATCTCTTCCTCTCCACTCTCTTCTCCATCCACTTCCATCTTCTCCTCTGTATCAATCTCCATGTCCACCTCCATCGCATTGTCTCCACTCTCTTCTCCATCCACTTCCATGTCCTCCTCTCTATCAGCCTGCATGTCCACCTCCATCTCGTCCTCTCTCTCGGTGACAGCCTGCAGAGGTAGCAACACCTCAGAGTGGGGTCCCTGTCCCACCCCATCCCCACAGAACTCCAGCCCAGCCGGGCAGCTGGGGGGTGTCCACCTCCATGGAATGGCACTGTACCTTCCTCAGGACAAATGTGAGCATCCTGCAGGGACGGATGACAAAATCCAGGCAACAGAGAGCTTTCAGGACTGATGGGAGTATCAGGGCGCAGGTGACGAGAAGAGTGACAGGGAGCATGGTGAAGGGTGAGCTGGCACGAGGGCTGGCACAGGGTGGGCTGACACAAGGGCCAGTGGTTGTGTTGTGCTCTTTGCTGGACGCTGGAAGTTCCTGCTGGAACATCACATCTGTGACATCACAGTGGATCTAAAGAGCATCTTGTTCCGAGCTGAGCAATCTTCCCCAGCCCATGCTGCTCACAGCCCTGTTGCCAAGGATGGGGCATCCAGAGCCTGGGCCAGTGCCTCAGCAGCCTCCGTGTAAAAGAGCAGCTCCCTCAGATCCAACTTCAATCAGCCTCCTGCAGTTGAAAGCCATCCCCCCTTGTCCTGTTGCCACGGGCCCGGCTGAACACTGTCCCCGTCTTTCCTGTGGGACCCTTCCAGTCCTGCAGAGCTGCAGGGAGGCCTCCCCAGTGTCTCCTGTTTCCAGGCTGAGCATCCCCAGCCCCACTTGGACGGCAGTCAGGTAGATCAGGGGGAGTCAAGGCTGAAGTCAAACAGCATCAGGAACTGAGAGGTGGAAGCTTTAGGCCCAGGTTTGCCTCTGTAATAACAGTGGAGGGGAAGATGGTGGGACACTGGCTCTGTTCTAACCGGTGAATATTTTCTTTTTTTTTTTTTTCCCTTCTTTTCTGTCATGCTGATGCAGGTGTTGCTGTTTGCAAGGAAGCTTGGCACATTATCCATTGTCTTCTCCATTTGTGAAACATCGAGCAGAGTCTGGGCAGGCTGATGATGCAGAGCAAAACCTGCAAATACACCGGTGATCCTGAGCCTGGAGGATGCAGCTAAACCCGGCCAAAAATAATTTCTGGAAAGTCAAGTCTGGTTTACATTTTCTTGAGTTTGGCTATTCCTGAACCGGGGGAGAGGGCATTCGGGGGAGGGGGTACCACAGGGGTTCCCCTCCCCCGTTTTTGGGGGGTCTCCCATGGTGCCCCCTCCCCAAAAAGCTCCGCGGGCCCCCTGAAGCGGCTTCTGTTCCACTGGCCGGTGCCCCCTGATCCAGGACTGCCCCCGGTGAGTCTGGGGCGCTCTGGGGGGATTTTGGGGGGATTTTTGGCGGCATTTATGGGCTTTGGGGGATTTTGTTGGGAGATTAGGGGGAATTATTGGATTTTGGAGAGAATTACTGGGTTTGTGGGGTTATGGGGGTTTTGTGGGATTTGAGGATTTTGGATTTTGGGGATTTTTTAGGGTTTTGGGGTGGTTATTTTTTGGGGGGTTTATTGAAATTTTTGGGAGGTTTTTTTTTTTTTTTTAATTTTGGTGGGTTCCACTGGGATTTTGTGGGATTCTTTGGTGTTTAGGAGTTTTTAATTGGGATTTTTGGGGGATTTTGGGGGGTTTTAGTGGAATTTTGGGGGGCTTTGGAGTTGTCCCAGGGTGTGGGGAAGGGCTGAGAGGCACCAACATCTGGTTTAAACCCTTGAAAGTCCCAATAAACCCCATGAAATCGCAATTAAATTTCACAAATTCCCATTAGAATACCCTCGAATCCCAAAAAAAGCTCACAAAATCCCAATTAAACCCCACAAATCCCCCCAAAAATGTTTCCAAAACCACAACAAGCCCCACAAAATCCTCACGAGACCCAAAGAAATCTTGGCAACACCCAAAAAAACCCACAAGCCCCCCCAAATCCCCACTAAAATAACTGAAAAAGCCAAATCCCTAAAGAATCCCACTAAATGCCCCAACAATTCCAATAAAATGCCTCCAAATCCCCTAAAAATCCCAATAAAACCCAGAAATAATTCCAGAGGATCCCACAAAATCCCCACAAAATCCCAGTAAAACCTTCCAAAATTCAAAAGAAAACACAAAAAAAATCAATTAACCCCCAAATACCCCCAGGAAAAAAACTTCCCACTCAAAGCACGAATAAAACCCCTCAAAATCCAAACTCCCAAAATTCCCAAACACCCCCACACCCAATAATTCTCCCCAAAAACCCCAACAATTCCCTGTAAACTCCCAACACAATTCCCAAAAGCCCAAAAAAGCCCCAGATGCCCAAACCCCTCCCGAGCCCTCCCTGGTCCCTCCCGGTCCCGCCCAGGCCTGTCCGGGGCCGCGGCCAAAACTGCCCGGAGCGGACGCGGAGGTCCCGGAGCCACCCCGGAGCCGATCCCGGGCTCGGCCTCGGGCTTGGCCCCTTTGGGGGATTTTGGGCCGAACCGGGCAGGTTTAGGGTGGGCTTCAGATCCCTTGCGGGGATCCCGAGCCTTTTTGGGTGGATTTTCAGCCCCTGTGGCTGATTTGAGGCCGAATCTGGTGGGGTTTAGGGGGGATTTCAGACCCCTTTGGATGATTTTAGGTCCATATGGGTGAATCTTAATCTTGTGTGCATGATTTTATGTCCCTTTTTTGTGATTTAGGGTCCATTTAAGTAGTTTTTTTTTGCTTCTTTGGGCAATTTTAGGTCAAACCAAGCTATTGAGGTGATTTTAGGCCAAAGCAGGTACTTTTAGGGTGGATTTTAGCTGCATTTGAGGGATTTAAGGGTGATTTTAAGCCATTTAATGTGTCTTTTAAAACATTTGAGGCAATTTTAGTCACCATTGTTTGGATTTTAGAGCCCTTTGGATACTTTTAATACTATTTGGCTGATGTCAGGCCGAACCATGTGGATGTAGGCTGCATTTGATGCCCTTTTGGGTGATTTTAAACCAAACTGGGCTTTTTTAGGACAGCGCGTCCCCTTGGCCCCGCTCCTTTCCCCTCACGGTTCCGCCCTTTCCTCGCCCCCTTTCCCCTCACGGATAAGGATCCCGGAGCGGGGGAGGAGGAGGAGGGAGGGAGGAAGAGGTGCAGCGGCAGCAGGGAGCAGCCGGAGGAGAGGAGAGAAGGAATCGCGTGGCCCTGGCGCTGCCTGAGCTCGCAGCACCCCGGGAGCATCGCCCCCATCCCGCAGGTGTCCGGGGAGGGGGAGCTTGGCCCAAATATCCCGGGGCTGCCTGGGTTTGGGGTTTTTTGCGGGGGATATTTGGAGCTGGCAGGGCTCCAGAGATCAGCCGTGGCGGGCCTTAGGGGGACATCATGGGGTCTTGAGTTCGGGAGCGGCTACACCCGGTATGAGACCAGTCACTCCCAGTATGAGCCTGGTTAAGGTCTTTCAGCTCCTGCCAAAGGTCTGACAGCTCCTAGTGAAGGTCTGACAGCTTCTGCTGAAGGTGTGACACTTCCTGGTGAAGGTCTGACAGCTCCTGTGAAGGTGTGACAGCTCCTAGTGAAGGTCTGACAGCTCCTGGTGAAGTTATGAAACCTCCTAGTGAAGGTCGGACAGCTTCTGGTAAAAATCTGACAGCTCCTGCTGGAGGTCTGACAGCTCTTGCTGAAGCTGTGACAGCTCCTTCTGAAGGTGTGACGGCTCATCCTAGTGGTCTGATAGCTCCTGGTGAAGGTCTGACAGCTCCTGCTGAAGGTCTGACACCTCCTGGTGAATGTTCCACAGCTCCTGCTGAAGGTGTGACAGCTCCTGGTGAAAGTGTGACATCTCCAGGTGAATGTTTGACAGCTCCTGCTGAAGGTGTGACAGCTCCTGCTGGAGGTCTGACAGCTCCTGGTGAAGGTCTGACAGCTCCTTCTGATAATCTGACAGCTCCTTCTGATAATCTGACAGCTCCTGCTGAAGGTGTGACAGCTCCTCGTGAAGGTGGGACAACTCCTAGTGAAGTTGAGACAACTCCTGCCGAAGTTCTGACAGCTCCTGCTGTCGGTCTGACAGGTCTTGTTTAGGTCTGATAGCTCCTCCTGAAGGTCAGAGAGCTCCTGGTGAAGGTGTGATAGCTTCTGGTGAAGGTCTGACATCTCCTGGTGAAGGTCTGACAGCTCCTGCTGGAGGTGTGACAGGTCTTGGTGAAGGTCTGACAGCTCCTGGTGAATGTCTGACAGCTTCTGGTGAAGGTCTGACAGCTCCCAGAGCGTCAAATTTACGTGGCTAGAGGGTGGTGTGCAGAAAGGAGACAGAGGAGTCCTGTAAAAGTCCCTTGTTTGGAATAAAGGGAGAGCGTGCATCAGGTGTGTGTCCAACGTGGTCTCCCAATCACTTGGATCAAGTAGCCTTCTTTTCTTCTTTCCCGGCTGCATTTTCTTTCATTCCCTTTCCCCCTTGGCTGAGCTACTTGGAAGGTACTCGGGACTTCCCGATCTGCCCATCATGTCCCCCTCATTACGTGCCCTCTATAAAACACACGATCCACGATCATTTCAACTAGCTAAATCAATTGATATTTTTAGTGAGCTTTACTGATTGACATGGACTGCTCCTCAGCCAAGGCCATGCTAAACTCCTGAACTTAGGGAAGAAGAACAAAGACTTTATAGGATTGTGAGAGACGAGGTGACATTTTGCTGAAGCCAAAAGATTATTAAGCTAAAGAATGAAAGCTGTTGGTTCTACGTGTTGTTGTTTGTGGTTTGGATATGTTCTGGTTGGTTTGTTGGGTGTTGCTGGAGAGGGGCGGGGTTGAAGCCCTGACTAAAAAGGAATTCAAATGATGGGGGAGTAGACAGAAAAGCAGGTGGTCAGGAGAGAATGGAAGTGCCCCAGTACTGAGCCAATGGGAAAGGGGACGGGGACTGCCCCAGCCGGGAAATGCCCGAAAATTTTCCACTTTGTTGGAAGGTGTGTGTGTTCTGCTCTCGGGAGGGACATGCAAATTCAGCTCGGCTGAATCGGTATGAATGAACAGTTGTTGCCCTCATTTTTAAAAGTGTTAAGTTTTCTTTTATAGTTCTTTTGAAAGTTTTAAAGTTCTCATAAAACTTCCTTAGCCTTCTGATAATGTTTACATATTACTACTAAAGTTCTCATGCACTGTTCATGTAAATAATGATTGTTTTACATTCTTCTTTGTGGGAGGAGAAAATTAATAGACTGTTAGTTTGACCAGTGTGGTTACAGAAGTGACAATTTCATCCTCCAATCTACTGCCACTTTTAGAATTCTATATATTGCAAAGTCAGAAATAAAATTAACTCTTTTTCTCTCTTGAACTCATCAAGCTTCTGTGTACTCCTTTGGTGCCAAATAGCAACAAAGTTTCTTTTTGCTTTGAAGACTTTGTCCCCATTTAATTGTGTCAAAAAGCCTGTTCATTTCTAACAGGATTATAAATATTAAGTTCTTCACCCAGGGCAGATTTAAAGCCCAAACTCCCATGTCACGTCCCCCAGACTTCCGGAACATCGCCAGAGCTCCCCCAAACCCTCCTGTCAGCCCCTGGAAACGCCCCAGAGACCTCCCAACCCCTGTTTCAACCCCGCAGTTGTCTGTAACTCCCCCAAAGACCCCACCCCAGCTGCCCATAACTTCCCCAAAGCCCCCCCAAGCCCCATATCACATTCCCTGACCTCAAACAAACCCTTATTCTCCCCCCTGCCCCCCTGCAATTTCACTCACACAGGGCCATGGCCTGAGGGGACACGCTGGTGGTCTTCAGGTGGGAGCTGGCCAGGGCATCCTGACCAAAGACCTGCGGAGCTTCAGCCTTTGCAGGGGAGGCTGGCAGCAGCTGCACCCCCAAAACAGCCCCTGCAGCCCCCTCAGCCATGCAGCTGCACTGCAGGATGACTGGCTCTACGTGTCTGGAGGTGCAGGGGGGGCTCTGGGCATCCTAGGGTGGGCTGGTGGGATTTTCAAGAGGCTACAGGGCCAAGGGGCCTGGAGGATCTGGAAGTGCTGGGGGAATTTGGGGAAAGGGGAGGTTGGAGTGTTTTGGGGAGCTGTGTCATGACTGGCTCTATGTGTTTGGAAGTGGGAAGGCGTATCAGGGGGTCCGGGGCAATTTCTCGGGGGGCTTTGCAGGGACTATAGTGGCTGGGGGAGCTTCAGGGCATCTTGGGGGTGTGGGAGCATTTTGGAATGAGAGGGGATATGGGAGGGCTGGGGGGCAACGTGTTCTATGTCTTTAGAAGTGGGGAGGGGACTGGGGGCTGATTTTGGAGCCTCCACTGATTACTGGGTGCCCCCCTCCAGCAAAGGGCCAAGGCTGTTTTCTCCTCCCATCTGGGAGGGGGGGTGAGCTTTGAGGATCCCATCTTCAGTCGGGGGGGTCCCTTTGTCACTGAAACTGTGTGAAAATGAAACATCTCCAACAGCAAATTCAGGGTTAGAGAATCAAAGGCGTTACTTTATACTGGTCAGGACGTGCAACAGAAATCATTGCATCTACACATTGCCCGGGTGTGCAGCCAGCAACACACGGGCAGGAGGACACAGATGGCGCTTCCTGGCTGGGAGAGGGCTTGTGGCCATCTCCAGGCACCGGTCTGACAGGGATCCCCGCAGCTCCGGCCCTGCACAGCCACTCTGTCGCCAGCACAAAGGCTTCAGCAGAACCAGCAAAGGCCAAGGGGCTACTTTTCCCTTCCCCACTGCTGGCCTGGGCTGCTTGCTGAGCACAAGGACCCGTTTTCCCCTCTACCCCTGTGCTCTGCAGACCCTGGGCAGCAAATGAAAGATCCTGGGAGTCTGTCTATTACAACATATCCTACATTTATATGCTAAGGAAAAAGGAAAATAAGGAAAGAACAATGTTGAACAAATCAAACATTGCTTCTGGCTCAGGTGGCCCCAGCAGACAGAGCTTCTGGGATCAGCTCTCTGCAGAGCTCCAGCAGTGCAGCCAGCCGAGCCCTGACAGACGAGGCCGTGTCCTCCATGCCCTGTGGAGCTGATCACGCAGGCTGTCGAAGATGGAATATCGAGCTCTCTCTACTGCCTGGAGGACGTACAGTGTTTGAATTGCCAGGCTTCCGACGGCGACGCTGATGTCATCTGCCATGCCTTCAAGGGCTGAAAGAGAGAGGAACAGAGCCATGGTCAGTTCCCGGATCTGAGGGGACCCGAGGAGACCCCCGTTCCAGGGCCGTGCCAGCCGGCTCTAGCCATGGCCAGCAGGGAGCAGGGACCAACAGGATCAGCCCGAAGCTGCTGGCCACGAATCCCCCAGGTGGCCCTGACGTCTCTGTGTGCTCTGCCCACACCGCCCCTCGTTCGCACAGGGAGCAGAGCCCTCGGCAGCCGGGGCAGGGCTTGCAGCTCCCCCGCCAGCCCCCGCTGACAGCCCGCTGCCCTCACTCACCCTCACAGATGAGCTGGAGCTCTTCCTTCTTCCCCCTGAGGTGCTGCCCGGCCATCCCTGTGAACACAGAGCCTGTCACGGCCCAGCGGCACAGCTCCCTGCCAGCGGCGCTGCCAGCCCTGTGGCCACACGGCCTCTTGGCCCGGCAGGGCTCAGCCCGGGCCCTTGCCGCACGCTGCCAGCCCAGGGCACGGCTGCGAGAGGGCGGCAGCAGCGCCGAGGCCAGGCGGGGCTCCACGGCGCCGGGCCCGGATGGCGCTGCCGGGGCAGCAGCCGGGGCTGGGGCCGAGCTGCGGCGGGGCGGGGAGGGAAGGGGAGCCCGGGCTCACGGCTCACCGATGAACCTGATGGCCTCCTCTCGCAGGGACTGCTGCGGGCTGTCCAGGTACTGCAGGGCCCGGCGCAGGTGCTCGGCCGCTCGGCTCCTGTCGTCGGCCAGCTGCAGAGAGCGGCAGGAGGGAAGGGTTGGCGCGGGCTCAGCCCCTGTGCCGGGCGCTCCCTGCGCCCAGCCCCGGCCTCCCCTGCCCGCACAGCCCTGAGGCGCGGCCAGCAGCCGCGGGCGCCGGGCTCTGGAGGGGGCAGAGGGGCGGCTGCTGCCCCGGGAGCCGCGGCGCCGCCCCGCCCCGCGGCCCCGCCGGGCCAGGGCTCCATCGGCTCCAGCTCGGGCCCACGGGAGCCTGGAGAAGAGCCCGCGCAGCCTCTGGGTGCAGCAGCAGGCAGGGGCACAGCTGCCAGCCCACACACTGAGCACCACGCTCAGGGGGCTTCTCCAGCCTGAGGCTGGCACTTCCAGGCCGTCCTTACCAGGCACTCGGTGAACTTCCACAGCTTCTTGTTCTTCACCAGTTTTTGAAGATCCCTCCTCTTCAGGAACTCAGCCACACAAAGCAGCGTTTCCTGAGAAACCTGGAGAGCAGCAGAGATGCGGAGATGGCCCCACAGCCCAGGGCGCAGGACCTGTGTCTCTGTGCCAAGGCCTGGAGGAGGCTGCAGCCCACGAGGCGCTAGGGCAGGAGGCAGCTGAGCCCCCTCCCAGGGGGACAGCAGCAGCCCATGAGTCCTCACCTGTGCCACATGCTGATTCTCATCATGGCAGTGGAAGAAGAGTGGCAGCAGGCTCTGGCGCACGTGTGTCTTCAGGGCCTTTTCTTCCTTTTCCAGTGGAAGAGACATCAATGTTTGGAAGAGCAGTATGGAGAGCAGCTGCACATGGCTATTGTCCTGTATGAAAGGAAGAAAAAAAGACCTCAGCATCGGCTGCACGGGGCTCAGCTTGGCTCAGGCCTGCAAATCCACAGGGCACAAAGTGTCCAGGCAGCAGTCAGTGGCCGTGGCTGGGGGCAGCGAGCCTTACGTGGTCAAAGAGTGGCAGGAGCGCCTCAACCAGCTGCAGTGCGATGGGGCTGGGTATCAGCATGGCCTTGTCCCAGAAGATAAAGCTGAGGAGCCTGACTGTCATGCTGACTATCTCTCCATCTGCGTCCCACAGGAGCTCCACAAGACTTTCAGTCAGGCTCCGCATTTTTTCGCTCTGTGCAGAACACAAGTTTGTGAAACGCCATCCTGCTGCCGCAGGGCCTAGGGGCCAAAGGGCTGTTCCGAAGCACTTGGGCAGTTGAACCAGGAGGCAGGAGAGCTGGGAGCAGCTGCCCCAGCGCCCAAAGCCCAGCCAAGCCCAAGCGACTGCATTCCCAAGCGCAGCCTCAGCCGCTGCCCCCTTTTTACCATCAAGGGATCATCGATGAGCACAAGAAGGGCCCTGAGCGCCAGGCGACGCCTCTCCCTGCACTCGCTCCGCAGGTGCCTTGACAAGATTTGCAGGATTCTCTTAGCACCGCGTTCACTCAAGTTCAGGCACTCAAGAACCTGAAAGGCACAAGGCAGTGACAGGGGACCTGGCCGGTAAGAGCCCGGAACAGCACAGGGCTGGGCCCAGGCAGCAGCGCAGGGCGCGGGCACTGTCCCAGGCAGCTGCGGCTACGAGAGGGCAGAGAGCTGGGAGGCAGCTGAGCGAGGCAGCGCTGGCCATCAGACTCACCTCCACAAGGAACGCCAGGGCGGGCAGTTCCCAGCGTGGCTCCTGTGTGCTGAGCAGCCGGAGCAGGTCGCGAGCGATCCTTGAGCACAAGGGGATGGAGACACAGGACATCTCCCTGGCAGGAGAAAAAGAAACCAAGACTTTGGGCCGGGGGACAAACCTCTCCCAGGACTGACTCACAGAGGTCTGGCCTTTGCCCAGCATCCTGTAAGCGCCCTGGGCTATTTGGGAGGTGGCTCCTTGTGGGCACCCTCCTCTCCCAGCCTTTTCCAGTCGGCTTGGCTGTTCCTCGGTGACAAGGCCCTCTGGCCCACGACCACGGGGACTGTGTGGGGCACCCTGGGCACTGAGCACAAATGTCAGAGGCAGTGGGGAGAAGGGGGTCTCACCTGGCCAGCAGACCCACGGCATAGTGGTGGGTGTCAGCACACAGCAGCGTGTCCCAGCCACACTTGCGTTCTATTGCCACCACCACATCCTCGTGCTGCATTTGGCAGAGCAGGGACTTCAGGGTTCCGCACTGCAAACCTGCATGCAGAGCAAAGCCCAGGTCACGCTGGGAGCACTGGCTCCTGCCCTGGGCACCTGGCAGGGACAGGAGGACTGGCATGGAGCACCTGTTGGGGTTGGTGGCAAGGCCGTATTGCTGCTGGCATCCCTTCCAGAAGGTATCGACCTCCGCTGGCACATCCAACGTGCTGAAGAACACTTGGAAGAGCAGATGCACAAAGAGGTGGGGGAAATACACGGTCACTACATGTGGGACACAGGGCACCTGGAGGATCTTCCACATCACCACAGTTGCCTGCAAAGGACAGAGCAGCCCGAGACAGTGCTCAGTGCCGAGGTGTCCGTGTGGCAGGGCCCGAGCATGGGAGGGAGAGGCTCGGAGAGACACAGGGGGAGCACCAGGCCTGGTGGCCCTGAAGCTGCCCCGAGGCCAGGTTTCAGCCCAGCGCCTGAGGCAGGGAGATGCAGTGGGGGAAGGAGGATGCAGAGCTGCAGGACAGGTGGCCTTGGGGCCAGCAAAGACCAGTGTCAGAAACTCACAGCCAGGACAAAGACACCCGTTTTGTCCCCATCAGAGGTGCACGTGCTGTGCTCTGGCCAGCTCCCCAGCACATCGAGGAGTATCAGCTGCGCCGGCTCCGCAGTCCTGGGTGAGCACATGATGCTCTTCCACATGGTCAAAGCAGCTCTGTGGGGTCAGAGCTCTGTCTCAGAGGAGTCTGGGACACAGCACCGTGGCCTGGGTGGCAGCGGGGAGCTGAGCTGGCTGCCAGCCCTGCCTCTGCCCACTGCCCCTCGCCAGCAGCACCCAGACAGCCCAGCCCTGTGGGGACAGGTCCCTGAGGGCCAGCGAGGAAGCATGGCAGAAGGCTCGGGGGCTGACGTGCCAGGGCTGGCAAAGGGAGCAGCCAGAGGGCCCTGGAACTCTCTGTTGGTCAGACACCTGGGACAGGCTGTACAGGCTGATGGGCTGGGGAGCCCTGAGCCCTCTGGGCAGGTGGGCCCCATACCTGTCACAGGATGGGGCCACACGCAGGAGTGTCATTACTACGTCAGCAGGCTGCTCTTTGGTGAGATCCAGCAGGGCCCTGTTCAGCCTGTGCTCAGCAAACTGATTGGCCATGAGCCACTGGTGGATGTACCTCACCATGGCAGGCACCTGGAGAAGGCATGGGGAGACTTGGAAAGCTGCCAGAGGGAGGAATGTCCCCAGCTTCCCCAGAGAAGTGCTTCCCTTGCCACCCCACTGCCATGGCCTCAAAGGCTTCCAGTGAGCAGCAGGCGTGACTTGGGAGGCCAAGCAATTCCTGGGAGGATCAAAGCCTGGCCACAGGCTGCTTACTTGCTTTGGATTGCAAAACCCCTCCTCTACGAGCATATCCAGCAGGGCAGAACAGGTCTTGGTTTTGAAGATGTGTGAATATGCTCTGAGCCCTGTGCCCACGGTGCCGGTCTCTTCCTCCCGAATCCTCTTGATGAATTTGCAAACCAGCTGTAGGAGAAGGGCAGGAAGCCAGGGATGTTCCACAGAATGCTCCAAGCGCGGTGCTCGGCTGAGCAGTGACAGCAGGCCCAGCCCAGGTGGGGATGGCTGCAGGTACCTGCGCTGTTCTGCGGAAGAGGCCACGGGTGCGTTCCTGCTCTTGTGTGCGGTCCACGGCTGCATCTGGCAAAGAGCGAGCGCAGCCTGAGCTGAGGGGCTGCGGGAGAGGCTGGAGAACACAGCCCAGCCCTGCGCTCCCCAGGCAGGAACAGCCCCGGGATGTCCCAAGGGATGGAGCACGGCTCTGGGGTGTCTGTCCTGGCCCCTATTCCGTCCTGTCCATGGGCATGTCCCCAGGGGATGGGATGGGATGGGATGGGATGGGATGGGATGGGGTGGGATGGGATGGGATGGGATGGGATGGGATGGGATGGGATGGGATGCGATGGGATGCGATGGGATGCGATGGGATGCAATGGGATGCAATGGGATGCAATGGGATGGGATGGGATGGGATGGGATGGGATGCAATGGGATGCAATGGGATGCAATGGGATGCAATGGGATGCAATGGGATGCAATGGGATGGGATGCAATGGGATGGGATGCAATGGGATGGGATGCAATGGGATGGGATGCAATGGGATGCAATAGGATGCAATGGGATGCAATAGGATGCAATGGGATGGGATGTGGCCAAGCTGGCTGCAGCCACGAGCCCTGCAGCCCAGCAGCCCAGCTCTGCCACTCACCCTCCTGCAGAGGCTTGAACCGCACCACCTCTTCAGTCTCCTGTGCTGGGCCAGCTCCAGGGCCTTCTTCCTCTTCCTCCACCCAGGCCAGCTTGGGCACTCTCGGGGATCTCTGCTCCATGTCAGTGACTGGATTTGTGACGACTCACAGGAGAGATGTCTCAGAAATCTCTGAGTCAGCAAGGCCTGCAGTCGTGCCTGGAAGGCACCTTCAAGAGAGAAGCCTCAGGAAGGCTACAGGACAGCAAGTCCTGCACTCTGGTCTCAAGGGCTCCTTGCCACAAGGACAGGAGACTCCTGTCAAGGATTGTGGTCTGGCCTCGAGGGCACTGGTGGCAGGGATGGGAGATGCCTCTGGGGCACCAAGTCCCACGGTCTGCCCTCGAGGACACCTGCAGAAGAGAAGCCTTGGGAAGGCTACGGGTCACCAAGTCCTGTGGTCTGGCCTCGAGGTCAGCTGCAGGAATAGCACCTCGGAAAAGCTCTGGGTCAGACACGAACGAGTGTGCTGTGCGGGGGCTCCTCACGGCACCGCTCTGTCCCGTCCTGTCCCGTCGCGTGCTCCGAGCACTGTGGTGTGGCCTTGTCACCGCCAGCTCCTATGTCACCCCGTGTCACAAAGGGCCCTTGGACACGCTGTCCCGTTCCATGCCACGGTGACCATGCTGCACCATGTCACAAAGGGCCCCTCCACACACTGCCCCCTGCCCTGGGGCCACCCCCAGCCCACCCAAAGTGGCTCAGGTTGGAAGGAATCCCTCACCCCAAGTGTCTAAGACAGCCCGACAGGATCTTTAGGAGTGGCTGAAACCATCAGCAAACGCTGCCCTGCTCTGCGGGCTCAGGGCAGCAGAAGGAGGCCCCAGGGCTGACGACGCAGCTGCGCTGGGAAGGGCATGGGGCCTTCCACAGAAGCTGGCACGGCCTCCTTGGGACACGTCCTGGCTGGTGGCCATCCTAAGCGTGGCCGTGTGACACAGACGAGGAACGTGTGGGCCAGGGAAGGAATGCTGCTCTGACCCCTTGCGCCCGGGGAGCACTGACATCAGCAGATGTGGCAGGGTCCCTGCCCAAGCAGACCTGCCACCCCCGAGCCCTGGCAGCACCAGTGCCCGTCTCCTGCCCCAGAGACCTGTGCCCGTGGGGGGCTTCTGTGCCAGAGGGAGCCAAAGCCCACGTGCATTGGGGGCTGCGCTCCTGCCTGCAGGGGCTGTTGGCAGGAGCACCTGGAGCAACTGCTGGCAACACTTGGTCTCTGTCAGAAGCTCTTACTCCATGCTGAAATTATCTTCTCATTGAAGTTATTGCCTTCAGCACAAAACCACCTCAGCGGCGAAGGCACAGAAGAATCTGGCAAGTAAGAATCCTCAGTTCAGGAAAGCTTTACTTCCCATTGCTCGACTCAAGTAGTTCCAAAAAGTTGCAAACTTCCCAAATCATTTGGGATGGCCTGAGGAGGTGAAGATTTGTAATTTTGCTTCCCATCTCAAAGCAGCAACTCATTTGCCTTAACTTCATCCACTGAAGGTCACTTTACAGAACATAACACTACACAAAAAAAGGGCAAAAAACAAGGGCCATGCTTTGGTTTTCTAGGAAGGGATGATAATATCCTAATTCTCTTAAGGAATAAAAGCTCTCAAGAAATGAGAGTCCACTCAGTGGTACAAAAGTAGCCCAAAGAAATGAGTAAATGGCAAAAGGGCTAATCCTCCCCCTGGTACAGATTTCTAAGTGGCCAGTAAAGTACAGCTCTCCCCTCTTGTTCCCTGCAGGAGAATCAGGACCATGAGGAGGAAAAGTCACAGATATTCTTTCTGCCCTCCCTAACCAAAGCTGTGCCAAAGCACAGATGCTGCCTTCAAACTGACTCAAATTCCAGCCTAGACCTCTCACCTTCCAGACAACTCCTTCTCCAACACCCCCCCAACACCAACCCCCCCCAGACTCCCACACAGAAGCCCTCAACACCCCGCCAGGAGCCCCAGCTGTCCCCGTCCCTCCGCAGAGCTTTCCCACCCTCCAGCAGACGCCCTGGTTCCCTGCAGGTGCCGTGGGATGGCACTCAGGAGGATCTGCTCCAAGGCCTTCCCCTGGAGCACGCTCAGGCTGCCAGGCCTATGGATCCTGGATCATCCTTCCCACCGAGCCTTCCCGTGCACGGCTGTTCCATTTGCAACTTTGCGCTCAGCTCGGACTTCTCCACTTCACCAGGAGTGCTGGGAAAGGATGGAGAGCAGCCGAGCAAGCTCTTTCTCCAGCTCCCTCTTTACCCTTGGGGAGGGAGAACATTCCACAGGAAAGCAACTGGTGCCACAAGGATCGGGTGGCCTCAGGCACCTTTGGGGATGAAACAAGGCCTTTGTTTGACATAAGTAAGCACAAGCAATGCACATGAGTAAACAAGTAATTAGCACAGACAGACCCAAGTACTTAGCACCAGTTACCATAAGAAGAACCTAGTGGCCTAACTTGACATGAGAGTGACCTGACAAAAAGCTTTAGACACAGTCTACCAGAAGAACTAAGGGCAAGTGTGGAATCAGCCCTGTGCAGGGAAGCCGTGAGGAAGACTTTGTGCTGCTTTGGGATATCGAGACCGCTCCTGGCCAGCGCCTGGAAATCAGCTTCAAGTTTGGGAATCAGACACAATGTATTTCTAACCCCCTGCCTATCAAATCACCACAGCCGTGTAAAGAAGGACGGTATGTTTGATACATTCCTACATCAACCCACTGAAATTTATATGTGGCAGAGAAACATTTTAGTGGGTGCAGACCCCTGCCCTCCCGCCAGGTCAATAAAAGGGCTTTTGGTAGACCATACATTTGTCTGCCGATTTGTTTGAACGAGGGAGACCCCTCAGGACT
This sequence comes from Anomalospiza imberbis, assembly GCF_031753505.1. Taxonomy (NCBI): domain Eukaryota; kingdom Metazoa; phylum Chordata; class Aves; order Passeriformes; family Viduidae; genus Anomalospiza; species Anomalospiza imberbis. Next base: position 36,515 of record NW_027099903.1, read on the forward strand.
GCTGTATCCTGAGGGAACACCATTGGCCTTGGCCTGTAGGCACCTGCACAAGCTTAAAATCAGCTGCCTCAGCTTCCAGGACCTCTCTTGGCCAGCATCCTGACGTGGATGCAGGACTGCTGTGAGGCACTGCTGGGACCCAGCGGGACAGGACCGGCTGTCTCGTGTCCACGCAGCACCCCTCACACAGCCAGGGCCATCCCAAAACCAGACAAACACTCACGTGTCAGCAGAGGGGAGCAAGGAGCACTGGGCTCCTCTCAGGGTATCTCAGCTGGGCTCGCTCCACAACACACCCCCTCTTTCAGGCCTGCTGATGCCCAGCTGCCAGAAATGCCTACCTTGTTCTCTCCAGGATGTACAGGAAGAGCCAATGAGCAGGACGCCTTGGGAGGCAAACCTTCCCAGCCTTTTCTGAGGCCAGGGACACACCAAGATCAGCCAAGACTCTCCACGCTGCCTGGCCCACACAGCCCAGCTCTGTGCTGGCTCTGGGCCACAGCAGCTTCCACTAAGCAAGAGGCAAATGCACATTGCCAAGAGTTGAAACACAGCAGACAGGGAAGAGGTGAAAAGTGTGTGTGTAAAGGCCTTTTAATTCACAGCTCTCAGAGAGAGCTCTGGGGCTCACGGCTGGACAGAGATGCTCCTGCTCACGCCTCTGTCCAAAGGGGGAACACACCCTGCTGCAGGTGCTTGGGTTGGTCTCTGCAGGTCCAGGCAGATGCCAAACCCGCTCTTCACAGCCTTCTCCCTTCCCTTGCCACTCTGCCACAGAGAGCCAAAGGGGGACCCTTGCACCTACCTCACTGGGAGCTCCCTGGGAAGCACTTTCCTTGAGAAGCAAGCCCTTTTCCTCCAAAGGCATTTCCCCAAATGAAGCTTTCTTGGGCAACACCAACACACTCTTAAGAAAAGCTGGAAAGGTTTAATGACTTCAGGTCCTTTCAGGACAGGCACTCCAGCTGTAGCTCATATTCTCCCAAGTGCGTTTCCAGGTGGAGGTTCAGAGGGGCAGCCCCAGGCCCTCTACAAACACAAGCTGCCTGCTGCCTCTTCACCTGCCTCAACTCCTGCCTGCGGTCACGGCACCAAAACCAGGCTGTTCCAGCCAGAGCCCAGAGCCCTGTTCCCGCAGGAAGCTGTTGCCAGCACCTTCCAGGACTCTCCGCTGTGCATGCAGAGCTTTTCATGCCCGCTCCCAACAGGCTTTGGAAGGCAGAGCACAGCCTGGCTGGCTCTGCCACCAGCACAGCCCAAACACTGGTGGAGGAAGAAGTAGCAGGGGTTGTTTTGCGGCCATGCCCAAGAGAAACTGGAAGGGTGCCCTCCCTCTGGTCTCACTTGGTTGGCTTTCTGACTGGCTCTGAGCCTGGGGCTGCCATTGCTCAGTTGTGGGGACCAGAACCACACCCGGGATCCCGGCACTGCCTGACCGTGCTCCGGGCACTCTGTGCAGAGATAAACAGTGTGTATCAAGCTTAAAAGGGGCCTTGACCAAAAGGGCTGCTGGTAAGCTGCTCAGAGACATCTGGTGCACAGCTCAGTCCCTGTGTGAGTAAAGGTTTGGGGCTTGCAAGCAGTCGCCAACCAAGCGTGGCCAGAGGGAGGGGGAAGGGTCCATTTGCCAATAGAGCGGCAGGAGGAAGGGATCCACTAGTGATCCTGGGGGTGGGTCAAGTGAATCTGGACCTTAATGCTGTGATTCTACTTACTGCTATTGTGCGCTTGTGGTGTCTGGACATTGTGGTTAATGTAGGTGGGTTTTTGTGATTGTGTGAGTGAGTGCCTTTGTGGGCTCAGTTATACGAAGGAGGGGGCGAGTGAGTGAGTGTACCCATGGTGCGGGGCGGGGAGGCTCTGCCCACTAGTGAGGCAGCCAAGTGAGGCCCAGGGTGTCGGCTGGGAGGCTGTGTGGGCAGATAGCGTCCTGCGGGGAGGCAGCTGGGGAGAAGCAGAGCAAGCAAAGAAGTGTGGGTGAGGACACGTGGCATGTTTGAATGTGTTTGTGTAGATTGTGCGTGTTTTAACTGTGGCTAGACGAACTGAGAGGATTCCACTGCCTCAGTAGTTCGGGTTTGACCCCTGGGAGTTGTAAATCCAGTGAATCACTGGATAGATAAAGGGGATGAACGGGTTTATTTAGAGGGACTTTATTGGACCTCAGCTAATGGTAACATAAAGGTAATTTACATCGTTTCTCTAGATTGGAAGCAACCCACTGTGGAGAATTTAGAAATTCACGAAGGAGTAAGTGGAATAGCCTGCCTTTGTGGGCAATTCTTGGGAGCCTTGGGCACCTCGAGAGACTGGCACCCTCCATGGGCACTATTGCAGTGCGGAGTTTGTGAGAAGCGTTGGTATTGCTGTTCAGCAGGCGGCGGGGCATATGCTCTGAGTGTGGATGGATGTTTCCTAATTGAGCCCATTTTGAACCTCAGATTTTAAAGCTTGTGTGTGGAAAATCACATCTGGTACCTGTAACCTGGGGTTGCACGTGGGAGGAGAATTGGGAAAGGACTGTGAGGCTTTGTGAAGAGAGTTTTGGGTGGAAGTGAGAAGGAGAAGGAGATAATGGGAACTCACCAGAGCAAAGAAGTTACCCCGAGCTAGCTCTTTGGGGTGTATCTTAACCCACTGGAAAGAAGTCACCAGTAGGGGGGGATTGGAGAACAAGATTTAATCCAACACTGCATGCGGTGGTGGCCATTATACAGGCTGGAAGATTGAGCCAAGTGGCCACCGGCAGGAACTTTAGATTGTAATACCTTGTTGCAGTTAATGCGGTTTTTAAGACAGGAAGGAAGTAGGATGAGGTCTCTTATGCTGATATGTTTCTTGCCTTACGAAATCATCTGGAATGGGAGAGGCACTGTGGGCTCAGCGCTCCCTCAGACCCACTGGTGTTAGCCCTTGAGAAGGAAAACAAAGGAAATAGAGGGCAAATTAAGCAATGTTGCTCAACGTGCAGCATAGGACAGCCATGTACCAAATCAGATAAGGTCTACCGTGCTGCAGGTCAAGAACAAGATACAATAGATTTGCTGAAAGTGCCTCCTAGGAGACGGGAGGATGAGGATGAGGATGAGGATGAGGATGAGGTGGACTTTCCAAGAAAAGAGGATGCAGGCTTGGAAGGGACATCTACTCAAACCCACTCCCCTCCTGGCAGTCCGGTTTTGTCCAGAACCAGGAGACAAGCAGTGTTACAGGCCGCTCTGCGAGAGGCAGTGGGACCAGAAGGAAGGAGACTGATGGTTAAAGTACCATTCTCCACCCCTGATCTAGAGGCGTGGGAAAGGATTGCTAAAAATTACCACAGCAACTCGACACTTATTGTGAAGCATTTACAATATGTTATCAAACAACACAACCCAGATTGGAGAGACACCCAGGTATTACTGGATACTTTCACTGAAACAGAAAAGCAGCTGATCCTGAGAACAGCAGGGGCTTTGGCAGAGGATCACCGTAAAAGCCAGTGATTGGATGTAAGAGAATTTTTCCCTCTCCAAGGGATCCTAAATGGGATCCAAATATATCGGCAGAGTTTCAGAAATTAGCAGATCATCAAGATTGGATAGCACTGGGAGTGGAGAGAGCTATCCCAAACACCAAAAAATGGTCTGTCCTGTATTCTATTAAGCAGGGGCCTTCCGAGACTCCATCTGAGTTTCTAGAGTGTCTAAGGGATGCTATGCATCGCCATGCATCATTAGACCTGGGGTCTGAGATAGGAATTGTGGTACGGAGAATCACAAATGGGACATCTCGCCATGATCAATATGATCAAGTGAAGCAAATTTTATTGTACAGAGGCCTGTATTTATAAACAGTTCTGCTGTGCAAGAGTCTCTAGCTAATACATGATTGGTTAATCCTAGCTGTTTATGCGTCTAAAATTAAATGCTGGTTGGATCACCCGATTCTTCATGCATCTTGCTTTGGTTGTCTGGCCCACCCTGAGTTCTCTTTTTTATTTTGCTGACAACTTTGCGGATTCCTCTGACTTCTTCTTTTCCTGTCGTCAAGGATTCACTGACCCCGTTTCTAGAACTGGTTCCTTTGTTACCAGAAGGCTGGACTGTGCATCTGCTGAATGTGTCCATTGTCCTGCAAAAAATCCTCAACAGGGGATGTTCTATTAGTTCCAGAAGCAGGGTGAAATCTATTAGGGTGGGATTTACAGGTGCAGTTAGACATTGGAGTACTGCCAGAGGAAGGAAAAATGGTGGTTAAACTTCTCCAATTAACAGAAGAGAATGAGGACAAAATTCATGAGATGGTGCAGGCAAAACCAAAAAATCAAGGTAAATTGAACATGAAACCTGTAGTAATAAAAACAGTTGATGAGAACCATCCAGTTCAGGTATGACAATACCCACTCTCCCTGGAAGGGAGACAAGGACTGCAGCTGGCCACCCAGGACCTACTTGAGTAGGGTGCCTTAGAACCATGTATGTCCCCCATAATACACCTGTATTACCAGTAAAGAAGTCAGATGGGACTTACAAGCTTGTCCAAGATTTAAGAGAAGTTAACAAAAGAACAGTGAATCAGTACCCAGTAGTGCCGAAGCCCTATACACTACTGAGTAATATCCCCCCAGCACACCAGTGGTTTAGTGTGACAGACCTAAAATATGCCTTTTGGGCATGTCCACTGGCAGGAGAAAGTAGGGATATGTTTGCCTCTGAATGGGAGGACCCCGATTCAGGGAGAAAGCAACAGCTTCGGTGGACTAGGTTACCACAAGGGTTTTCCAAATCCCCAAACCAAACAATTCTCCATCAAACCTGAGATAAAGATCATCCAGTATGGAGACGATTTGCTTCTCTCAGGACGGGAAGAAAACAAAGTTCGAGAATCCACCATAGCATTGTTAAGTTTTCTGGGGAACCAAGGACTTTGAGTATCAAAAGGGAAACTCCAATTTGTAGAGAGGGAAGTAAAATGCCTAGGACGTGTGATTTGTCAAGGGAGCCAGTGGCTGAACCCTGAGAGAAGTGCAGGGATTGTCTCACTCCCATGGCCAAAATCTAAGAGAGAAGTCAGAGGGCTTTTAGGCCTGTTGGGATAGTGTAGGCTATGGATTGAAGGATACATGCAGGCCATCAGGTTCTTGTTTGAAAAGTTAATAGAAGAAGAGATAAGGTGGGAAGAAGACGACAAGCAAATTTTGAAGCTTTAAAGAAAAAATTAGTCAGTGCAGCAGCACTGAGTCTTCCTGCCTTAGACAAACCCTTCTATCTGTTTGTGGATATAGAAAAAGGGGCAGCACATGGAGTGTTAGCCCAGGACCGGGGAGGATCCAGGAAACCAGTGGCCTGTTTATCAAAACTGCAAGACCCTGCCAGCTGGGGGTGGCCAACCTGCATTCAGGCGGTGGCAGCGAGCGCCCTACTCGTAGAAGAAAGCAAAAAATTAACCTCTGGGGGAAAATTGAAAATATATACCACTCACTCAGTAAGGAGTATCCTCAGCTAAAAGGCTGAGAAATGGCTCACTGATTCCCAAGTGCTAAAATATGAAGCCATCCTAATAGACAATGGATAATTAGAGTTAATTGTGAGTAACCAACTGAACCCTGCCGAGTTTTTAGATGGAAATCCAGGTGAGGAATTAATATATAATTTCCTAGAGGTTATAAATTATCAAACTAAAGTAAGAGAGGACCTAACACATCAACCATTCCAAGGAGGGAAATGATTTTACACTGATGGATTTCCACAGGTAATCCGGGGACAACGGGTATCAGGATACATTATAGTAGATGAAGAGTTAGTGGCCCTAGAAAAAGGAAAGTTACCTTCCAACTGGTCAGCCCAAGCATGTGAGTTGTATGCCCTAAAGCAAACTCTGGAAATATTAGCACAGAAAAGAGGAACAATATATACAGACTCAAAATATGCTTTTGGAGTAGTGCATACCTATGGGAAAATCTGGGAAGAGTGTGGGCTATTAAATTCAATGGGGAAAGGAACTAAAAACTTATTTTAGAAGTGATAGAAACCTTACAAATACCAGAAGAAGTGGCAGTAGTATATGTTAAAGGACATAAAAAAGGGGTGACTCAAGAAGAACAAGGGAACCATTTAGCAGATTTAGACGCTAAGAATTCAGCCAAGTCAGGAACAGAAAAACTAATGATAGCATTAACCCCTATGAGAGAGATGGAAGAAGTCCCCGTATTCAGTGAGACAGAAGAGAAAGAATTCCTTAAAATAGGAGCTAAGAATGATAACAAAGGGAAGTGGAGATTAGCAGATGGGACGCAAATATTGAATAAACTCCTTGCCAGGAAAATGTTAGAAGGCATACATGGAACAACACATTGGGGTACACAAGCGCTAAGTGATCAGTTTCTAAGGGACTGGGGCTGCATTGGAATTTTTTTGGGATAGCTAAGCAAGTAACTGAAAGGTGTGTGATATGCCAACAATTGAGTCAGAAAATCATGAGGAAAACACCCAGAGGAGGGCAAGAACTAGCCTTAAGACCCTATCAAAACATCCAAGTAGACTTTACCGAGCTTCCCCATGTACAACGGTGGAAGTTTTTGCTAGTGATAGTAGGCAACTTGACTCACTGGGTAGAGGCGGTACCCACGGTTAAAGCCAATGCCAATGTTGTGAGTAAAACACTTCTAGAATCAATCATTCCCCAATATGGGATGGTGAACAGGATTGATTCAGACCAAGGAACTCATTTCACCTCTAAAATATTGCAAAAAGTTGTTCAAACCCTGGGAGTAAATGGGAATTACATACTCCATGGCATCCACAGAGTTCTGGTCACACTGAGAGGATGAATCAAACTCTTAAAAGAGCTCTAGTTAAGCTGATGACTGAAACCCACATGTCATAGATAAAATGTCTCCCTTTGTCCTTATTAAAAATTAGAAACCAACCCCGGTCAGATCTGGGGGTGTCACCCTATGAAATGACATTTGGTTACCCTTTTTGACCTCACCCCAGAGCATTGCCATCTATGAGGAAGGGGAAGCCAATGCCAATAAATATGTTATGTCTATAGGAGAAACCTTACAAGGGCTAAGACATAAAGGGGCAATTCCTCAAACTAACACCCTGGATTTCAGAATCCATAACGTTAATTCTGGGGATTGGATCAAGTAATGATCAAGTCATGGAGAGATCAACCTCTAACTCCTCAGTGGGAAGGTCCCTTTCAGGTACTGTTCATCACCGAATCAGCCGTGTGAACTGCAGAGTGGGGATGGACTCATGCCAACAGATGGACTCATGCCAACAGTTAAAGGCCCGGTAGAAGAACCCAAAGAGTGAACTACAACATCCAGACTGGGTGAAACGAGATTGACTCTTAAGCAGAGACTGAAAGGCAACCAGAAAGACACCAAGATGCCCAAAGTCAAACTTCCACCAACCAGTTTGAGGACTGTCTTCCTGTGTTAATGGGTGAGAATTATCAGCATCTGTTGATGGGAAGTACACAAGGGTCCGTAAAAGGTGATGGGACAGCTTCTTTAAGAAAATAAGACAAAGGAAGCAGGGCAAGACCCCTTTGTTCACTATCAAGAAGACCCCATAGCCCTGCTGTGGGTAGCAACCCCGTAGGCATGGTAAGGTAGGGACAAAAGGCCATATCGGACCTCTGTAATTCCCCAACTGTCTTTGAATACAAAAGAGACTGGAGGGCGAGACCGAGCTGGCCTCTGGACCCCTAAGATACAATGACTATGGGTCGCAACTACATAGGCACTGTAGATGGGAGTCAGAGCCATACTGGACCTCTGTTAGGCCCTTTTGTCCATTCCAAATAAGTGTGTCTAAGGAAAACCTGAGATTTTTCTCCTGTTCCCACTGTCCTTGCCCACATCAACAGATGCTAGTATGACTCATTCAAGAGAGAGAGATTTTTTTTAATGTAATTGTTCAAGCAAAATGACTTATAGAAAAAGAAAAGGGGGTTTGTTATAGATGGGTAATCCTATTGTTGACTCTCACAATTAAGGGGTGAATATTAAGTATATGTTAAGAGAAGTTGTGTAGGTGTATAGTTATCTTTCCCCTCCCTCTTGCATTGTTATCACGGGATGCCCTCAGTAGTCAAGGCATTTGGGAGGGTCGGCTTGTTGCTATGGCAGCGCCTGAGCTCCAATCAAGCTGTAAGAAAGTGATCTCCACCACTGGACAGCGAAGGAGGAGTGGATTGACAAGACTTTGGGAGGGGCTAGAGGTATAAAAGACAGAGCATCCATTTTGTAGATGAGCACAGGGTGACTGAATGCTTTGCTTCTGGCACTGTATTTATTCTTTATTCACTCTTCTGTTGTATTTTGATAAGGTCGTAATAAACCATTTACATTTGTGAAAGTGAAAATAGTTTCTCACATGGGGTTAGGGAATGTGGGGCAAGGTGTCCACACTGGGTCAGACCTCAAGTTAAACTTCTCTGACCTGGCCAGACCTCTTTAGGAGCGGCCCTACATCAATATCAATCACAGAATGCTGCAATCACCTCTTCTCTAATGAGAACAGTAATAAAAGACACTCTTTAAAATAGGAATACATATTTCTTAGAAGCTCTTTGAAATATTTCTCCATAACTGTAAAAGGAAACCTTCTTAATGAACTACATTAGAGCAGAGGGAAATCAAGGCAGAGCCATGGTTTGTCAGAAGTTGCTTGATCCTAATGCGCCCTGTGGTGCATTTGGAGCTGAGCCCTGGAACCTCAAGGCCTGAGAGGAGATTGCACAAACCTTTCCAGGAGTCAAAGTCAGAGGAAAAACCCAAAATGTCTCAAAGCATTAATGGGTGCCACTGAGGTCCATCCCAAACACAGGCTCCTCATGGACTCCTTGGAGGAGAGAACTGGAGGCCAGGATGGTAAAAAAAAAATCTCAGGAACTCAGTGTGGAAAGGAAAATCCAAAGTACCTTAAACTCCTTGAGTATCTGAAAGCATCAATGAGCCCCACTGAGTGTCAGTACAAAGCTCTCAAGGGACTCGTTAAAGCAGATAATTGGGGCCATGATTGCACAAACCTCTCACAGAGTCTGGATCAAAAGGGAAACACCAAGTACCTTAAAAGAACTGAAGTATTAATGAGCCCCACTGAGTGTTGTTCCTGACAAAGCCTCTCCAGGGACTAATTACAGCAGATAATTGGAGGCCATGATTGCACAAAGCTCATAGAGACTCCAAGGCAAAAGCAAAAGCCAAAGTCCTTTGAAAAACCTGCAGTCCCTGGGAGCATGAAGGAGCCCCCCAGGGCCATTCCTGAGCAAGGCTCCCCAGGGACTCCTTCCAGCAGATCCTTGAGGCCACTGGGATGTGGGCTAGGGGGGGATGCTGAGGGCAGGAAAAGGGGGTGACAGTGCCCAGCCTGGCTGGGGCTGTGCCAGGAGGCCCCAGTGCCTCAGGACAAGGTGTCTCCTCATGGCCCTTGGTGGCACAGATGCTGCTGTGCCCCAGGGCACCAACACTTGGCTTCTCTTTGTCCCCACCTGTCATCAGTGCCTCCAGTTCTCTGCTCTGCCTGGGGCCTGGGGACACTTTCTCAGTCGTGTCCCTCAGTGGAACCCATTAAAAGTCAAAGAAACTTTGGAGTTGGATTCTGTCTTGGAGTTCTGGAGAGGTTTCTGCAGCTCCCTCTCAGGGCCTGATGTTCAGGGCCTGAGCACAAAGCCCCAGAGGGTCATTAAAGTCCTTGTGCTGTGTCTGTGTTGCTGAGCTGGGCCGGGCTCCTGGCACAGAGGGTGATCCTGGTAACCAAGGAGAGCTTCAAAAGCACATTTCTCTGGATGAGCAGCTCTTCTCCCAGCCCAGCAGGGCTGGGGCACTGCCTGCAGCCAGCCCGGGCACAGCACAGAGTCACAGAGAGCTTCCATCAGTCAGGGCTGGGAAGGTGCTGAGAAGTGCCTGGGGCAGAATCAGTGCCAGCCCTTGGCACAGGAACCTCTGGCTGCAGGACAATGCAGCTGCAGCTCCTGGAGTGATCTCCTACAGCTGGAACATCCCAATGCCCACAGACCCTGTGAGTACATTCTCTGATCATCTCTTGTGCAGAGCAGCCGGGGGTGCCCAGGGCTGTCCTGCAGAGCAGGGTCCTGCAGCTCAGGGCGCTGTGCTGGGCCAGGGACTCTGCTGCCTGCCAGGGACAGCTCTCAGCCGGCCCGGGGAGCTGCTCCCAGCACTGGGGGACAAAATTTGGGTGGAAGGAGACAGCTGGAAAGGCTGGAAAGTGTTCTTCTTGTGTGGTGAGGATTCTGTATTGCTCAGGATTGCTCCCAGCATGACATTTACCTCCAGAACATTTCCAAGCATATTAAACAGGGAGCACAGCCAGTCATGGGCTACAAAATGGGAAAATTCTGCATTTTTAGTGTACTGATCTGTGTTGCCTGTATGGGAAATTGCACATAGATATTAATCTCTCAGTTCACGATGAGAAATATAAAAAAATTGTCTCAGATCTGAATAAACCAGGCAGTGACAGAAATGAGCACAGGGCCCCTTAGAGGCAGCATCAGTGTTGCTTTTCCAGCGTCCTCAGGGTTGCTCTGACATTGCCATCAGAGCCTGCAGAGCCAGAGCTGCCCCTGGGCAGTGCCTGAGCTGGGAGGGGTCTGCAGGGCAGAGCTGAGCCCCCTGGGCTGGGCTGGGCTCTGGCAGCACTGGCAGGGCCCAGCCCTGGGCACAGGGAAGCAGCTGCTGGCAGGGACAGCTCCAGGCAGCAGAGCCCTGGGCAGGCAGGGGGGGGAAGTGCCCCCAAGCTGTGCTGGGATATTTAAAGTCCTCTCCAAACCCAACTATTCCATGATTACTTTTATTACAGAACCCCATGTGCAGCCACAGCCAATGTCCAACAGCAGCTCCAACAGCCACTTCCTCCTGCTGGCACTGGCAGACACGCGGCAGCTGCAGCTCCTGCATTTCTGCCTCTTCCTGGGCCTCTCCCTGGCTGCCCTCCTGGGCAACAGCCTCATCATCAGCGCCGTAGCCTGCGGCCACCACCTGCACTCGCCCATGTTCTTCTTCCTGCTCAACCTGGCCCTCAGCAACCTGGGCTCCATCTGCACCACTGTCCCCAAAGCCATGCACAATTCCCTCTGGGACACCAGCACCATCTCCTACATGGCATGTGCTGCACAGCTTTTTCTGATTATCTTCTTCCTTGGGACAGAGTTTTCCCTCCTGACCATCATGTGCTATGACCACTATGTGTCCATCTGCAAACCCCTGCACTACGGGACCCTCCTGGGCAGCAGAGCTTGTGCCCACATGGCAGCAGCTGCCTGGGCCAGTGGCTTTCTCAATGCTCTGATGCACACAGCCAATACATTTTCCCTGCCCCTGTGCCATGGCACTGCCCTGGGCCAGGTCTTCTGTGAAATCCCCCAGATCCTCAAGCTCTCCTGCTCCAAATCCTACTTCGGGGAACTTTGGCTCATTGTGGTTAGTGGCTGTTAAGCTTTTGGCTGTTTTGTGTTCATTGTTTTCTCCTATGTGCAGGTCTTCAGGGCCGTGCTGAGGATCCCCTCTGAGCAGGGACGGCACAAAGCTTTTTCCACCTGCCTCCCTCACCTGGCTGTGGTCTCCCTGTTCCTCACGACTGCCACATTTGCTCACCTGAAGCCCCCCTCCATCTCCTCACCATCCCTGGATCTGGCCTTGTCAGTTCTGTACTCGGTGGTGCCTCCAGCCCTGAACCCCCTCATCTACAGCCTGAGGAACCAGGAGCTCAAGTTTGCAGTGAGGAGACTGATGACTGGATGCTTTCAGGAACATTAAACTGCTGGCCAATTTCTGCAAATCACTTGTAATAAAAGTTATCTTTGATGCTTCTTGTTGGTTTCATTTTGGAGGTTCTTTTTCTTTGTTTTACATTTTAATGTTGTCCACAAAGAAATGTCCTTGTTTGTGCCATTTCTCATTTTGTTTCTCTCCACCTTCCCTGTGGCCACAGACTGTGTCAATGAGGGGCTGTGCTCCTGGTGGATTTAAAGGAACTAAAGGGTCTGCCAGCAGAATTTTCAGCAGAGATGCCCTTTTGTTGCCTTCTCTGGAGCTGCAGCAGCAATGTCTGTGTGCAGAGCGGGGGACAGAGTGGCTGGACAGCAGCCAGGCAGAAAGGGACCTGCAGGGACTGATGGACAGAAGGCTGGACATGAGCCAGCAGTGTGCCCAGGTGGCCAAGAAGGCCATTGGCTCCTGGCCTGGTTCAGGAATGGTGTGGCCAGCAGGACCAGGGCAGTGATTCTTCCCCTGTGCTCGGCACTCGTTGGGCAGCATCTCGAGTGCCGTGTCCTGGCACTTGGACTTGTTAAACCTCACCTTGTTGGATTTGGGCCCTGGATCCAGCCTGTCCAGGTCCCTGTGCAGAGCCCTCCTCCCCTCCAGCAGATCAACACTCACAGCCAGCTTGTCATCTGCAAATTTCCTGATGGTGGACTCAGTCCCCTCATCCAGATCATGAATGCAGACATTTAAATCCAAGCTGGCTGGCTCTGACCCCTCGGCCATCCTGTGGCTGCCCTGTGATGGCACTCAGGGTGATCTGTTCCATAACCTTGCCGGGCACCGAGGTCAGGCTGACAGGCCTGGAGTTCCCCAGATCCTCCTTCCAGTTTTTCTTGGGGATGGGCTCACACTGGCTCCTCCAGTGCTCTGGGACCTCCCTGCTGAGCCAGGACTGATGGTAAATGATGGAGAGCAGCTTGGCGAGTTCATCCACCAGCTCCCTCATCCCCCTAGGATGGATCCCATCTGATCCCATATACCTGTGAGCATCTGAGTGTCTCAGCAGGTCCCCAGCTGCTCCCTCCTGGACTACAGGGGGCTGTTCTGCTCCCTGTGCCTATCTACCAGCTCAGGAGATTTCTTGTCCTGAGGACAACCTATCCTAATATTGAAAATTGATACAAACAAGGTGTTAAGTTACTCAGTCTTTTCTTTGTCTTTACTTACTATATTCTCCACTGCATCCAATAAAGATGTTCTCCTTATCCCAGATTTTGCTATTAATTTATTTACAGAAACCTTTTCAATTTTTTTTCACAGAAGTGGCCAAGTTAAGCAGTAGTTGAGTTTCACCTCTCAACTTTTCTTTCTCCATGACCTAATAACATCCTTTAACACTTCCAAAGTTGCCTGACATTCTGTCCAAAGTTAATGCACCCTCTATTTTTCCTTTGAGTTCTCACAGAAGCTCCATGGGCAGTCAGGGCAGTCATTTTCCTCACCAGCTCATCTTTTGCTACACTGGCACAGGCTGCTCCTTCCCCTGTAAGATTACTTCCTTGAAATGTGTCCATCCTCCCAGGACCCCTTTGTTTTAAAGGGCTGTTTTCCTTAAAAAAATCAGTACCTTATTCGGTACTCCCCAAATCTGCATCCTAAATAGGCCAAAGTCTGCCCTTCCTAATTTCAGTGTGGAAGTTTTGTTGCTACCCCTCCTTCTTTCACAAAACATTGAAATCTTGATTATTTCATGGTCACTGTGCCCCAGGCAGCCTCCGACCCCCACATCTGCCACCAGCGCTTCTCTGTTTGTGAGCAGCAGGAGACAGAGCTTTCCTTGGGAGTGGAGTGTTACCAAAAATTCAGTAAAACAGAAAACTCCTTAACCCCAATGCAGCATTAAGAAGCAGCATTCTTTATTCAGCCAGATGCACGGGGGATAGCTCCTCCCAAAGCCGAGCGTGCTGAGTACAGGAAAGTTTCTGTTCATATTCTGTATTTTGCACACATATTCATTGATTGTCCTGGACTAAACACACATCTGATAATCATTCCCCCAGAATCATTAACGTATTTCCCCTCCCCTTTTGCATGCTCTCTTCTGTTCTGGGGGTCTCTCTGGTGGTCCCTGGTGGTCGTGGACCCCAGTGTTCCAGTGGGCCTGGCTGAGCTGGCAGGACACTGAGGCTGGTGAACTTCCAGTTCCCCTTCTGACACAATGGGCATTGTGTGGTTTCCATAGGCCTGGGGTTTTGGAGAACAAGCTCCGGTGTTAACTCACCTGGTGTAGATAATTTATCATCTGGTAACATGAGGTCACAGAGTTATGTGAGGTCATCGAGCAGCTACAGCATCATAGACTGCCTCTGTGACATCCCAGAGCCTGCTGTGACATCATAGGGCAGAGGTCTGATATCCCAGAGCAGGCTGTGACATCACAGAGGGGCTGTGTGACATCCCAGGAGGGCTCTGTGACGTCACTGGGTTGGTCACTCCGCCCCAGCTCCCCCTCACAGTTTCTCCCAACAAGTCCAATGCTGTTCATGCCCAGTGGGGTCCCTTATCCCCTGGTATCCCCCCGGTCCACCTGGAGCCACAGCCCCCACCAAAGGACATTCCACAGGATCCCCCCCAGAGCCTGACATGGGGAAAAGGGGCCAGGGCTGTGTTACCAGGACATCAAGGACGTGGATTATCCAGGGCCCTGTGGCCTGGGTTGGGTTCCCCAGGGCAGGAAAGATGTCTGGCAGCTGGAGCAGGGTTAGGGAAGGGCCTCCAAGGTAGGGCTGGAGCCCTTGGGCTGTGAACAGAGGCTGAGGGAGCTGGGCTTGTCCAGCCCAGAGCAGGGAAGGCTGAGGGGCTCCTCATCCCAGCCTGGCAGTGCCAGCAAGGAGGGGATGGAGAACACAGAGCCAGGCTCTTCACCCTAAGACAGCTTTGTGGCTGCCCCGGCTTTGGGATGGGCCCTGGGCCTGGAGCAGGAGCAGCTCTGGAGGGCCCCAAGGCCGGGCTCTTGTGCTGGCCTGGGCAGATGGGATGGCAGCAGGGGCTGCAGAGCTCTCAGCACCTCAGCCCGAGGGGAGCAGGGCACCCAGGGAGCCTCCTTTGGCCTTGGCCAAGCCCCTTCCCCCATGGCTGGGGCTGAGTCCTGGCTGAGCTGCAGCTGCTGCTGTGCCCTGGCCAGGGGCTGAGGCCGTGGGGCCAGTGGCCAGAGCAGCCTGGGCTGAGCAGAGCTGTGGGCCAGAGCCGGCTGGGCTGTGCTGGGGAGAGGCCCTTGGTGCTGCACAGAGCTCAGGGCAGCTGGCAGAGCTTGCAGGGAGCTGGGCTGGGCTCAGAGAGCCTGGCACAGGAACCATCAGTGTCCATCCCAGCCTGGCTGAGCGTGCAGGGCAGGACTCAGCCCAGGCCTTGTGGGGCAGGGCCAGCGCCTGTGCAAGGCATGGAAAACAGGCAAGTGTCTGAGAGAGGAGGCTGCTGTGTGCCACTGGGGACATGGACACAGCAGGGAGGGGGCCCAGGACATTTGTCTCCGCCCGCCTCTGTCCCCAGCCCTTGGCAGCCCTGGCTGCTGAGCCCAGCTTTGCCCTGGGCTGAGTTTGGCTGTGGCCCAGCTCCATCCTCCTGCGGGGCTCAGGGCCTTTTCCCGGCCATGGCCAGCCCTGGCCGGCCTCTCTGCTGGCCCAGAGGCCGGCAGAGCCCGGGGCAGGACTGTCTGTGCAGCCCCACAGGTGCCACGGGCTCTGCAGGAGCTGGCAGAGGCTGCCCAGCAGGGAGGCCATGGGGCACAGAGCCCCAAGGCTGCTGTGGGCACCACGGCACAGGGGCCGTTCCCAGCCGCAATGCTCCTGTCCTGGGCTGGGCCTGCACAGGGGCTGTGGCACCATGGCCGGGCCAGCACAGGGTCACAAAGGGGCCACGCAGCCGCTGCCGGGGCTGGCAGCAAGGCCGGGCACAGACAAGGAATTGCTGAGCATGGCCTGCGCTGGCCAGGGCTGACTGTGCCAAAGGCAGAGCTCAGCTGCCCTTGGTGGCTGCAGGAACACTCAGGAGCCCAAAGAGCCTCCATGACTGTGCTGGAGACCAAGGCTGGAGCAGGGAAATGCAGGCTGCTGCGCCATGGGGAGGGCATTGAATTCCAGCACACACCTCAGCTCTCTGATGATCCCGGCACCATGCTGGGCCCTGTTTCAGACTGGAGCAGAGCAGATGTTGATGGCACAGGAGCCCTGCGGGGCTGGCAGGGACCTGCAGCTTGCAAGGTGCTCTGCTCTCCCTCAGCTCCTCTCTGAGAGATCCAATCCCAGTTCGGCACCTCAGGGCACAAGTAGCACTGCCTGTCCATGGGCACACAGCTGATATCTGCCTGGAAAGGGGCACAGGTTTAAATTCTTGTACATTTCATAATATACAAGGACATTTTTATTATCTGGGTCACTTGAGTACTTTTAAGAAATACCAAAGTCTTCCCTCCAGGAATTTCCTGGAAGTGTACTGATGGGAGAAGGAGAAGAAATACTGATCTTCCCCTTTACTTGAGTCACCAATATTGTTTACTACATCATCTCTCTCTTCCTTCAGGTATTTCCACCTCTTCTGTTGAAATGGCCATGTCTAAGGACATCTCTTCACTAGACCAGCTGGATCTATGTCCTTCCTGTTACTCCCAGATTTCCTCCTCCAGATGCTCTCTGGTCACGCAAGGGCCTCTCAACTGACTGGTTACATGCTTTGAGCTTCAGGGAGTTGCCCAATCTTTAAGAAGTTCAAATAAATATCACATTAATCAACACCTTACTTATATTAATATCTGTCACAGTATTGCCTTTTCTTATGTCTCTGTCTAAAACTGTTCCTGTATGGAAATCCCTTGGGGATGGGGGACATGTCAGATTCTGCTGGGACATCACAGAGAGCTGAGGGAAGAGCTGTGATGGTTATTAAACTGTTCAAATATTCAGCTTGTGTTTGCTGGCAAGAAACCTTTCTGTGCTTCTGAGTGTCACCAGTCCCTGAGCCCAAAGGACACAAACCTGATGAGTTGTGGTTCCCTGCAGGGGCCCTTGGACCTTGGCTCTGCACAGGAGAGCTCTTCATCCACTTTCCCGCTTTTCCTCCCTCTGGGCATGGAAGGAGCTCGTGCCTTCAGTGTGTGACTCATGTGTGCAAAGAGCAAATCTGGGCAGAATTGGGGCAGGGAGGGTTTGGGGGGACCTTGGGACCTGTGCTGGGCACAGAAGGTGTTTTGCATTGCTCTGAGACTGTCTGCTGTGCAAAGTGGATTTAATATCCAGCAGAGGAATGACTTTTGCATTTGATGGAGCTGTGTCTTCCCTTGGCTTTGCTGGCTGACAAGAAAAGAACATCCCTCTGTGTTTGGGGCAGCTCCTTCTCCAAGGAAAGCAGGTGGGAGTTGGAGCTAAGGAGCTGAAACTTTGGCAAAAGGTTTAATAAGACATTCAATGAACACAAAACACTTCTCAAAGCTGTATATTGGTCCATTCAACTTCACAAACTCTAAGCCACCTGAGTTTTAAGTTGCTCAAAATTTTCAAGAGGTCAGAAATAAAAGAACGAGAGACAGAAATAGAGAATGATGAAAAAGATTTAGAGAAGCACACACAGAGCTACCAACTCCTGGGTTCCAGCACTGTTTAGATAGAAATTCCAAGAGGAGGTAGGGTCAAGATGTGTGCTCGCCTTGTGCTCAGCCTTAAATACCCCTTGGTCTTCCTGGGCCCTTCCCCCAGGTGGGACTTGGGGTCATTTGGTCACTCAGGAGCTGGGCTGGGGGCTCCAGAGGTGGCTGTGGAGCATTGCCTGTGCTGTGCCAGGGACTGGCAGACACTGCTGGGCTGGGATAGAGGCTCTGGGGGGATTGGGGTTCCAGGGCAGGGCAGGGCTGGGGTTCCAGGGCAGGACAAGGCTGGACCTGCCCCTTCCTCCCCCACACACAAAATGTTTCCAGCCCACAATCTCCTCCAGTCTGTCACAACAGGCAGTGTTGGAGGTGAAATCCCAGCTGTGGCCATGGGCACCTGCAGGAAGAAGGACAGTTCTTTTCCATAGGAATGAAAGCCCCAGTTCTCGGTTTATTTCTGATTTAATTGCCTGGAATTTATTTGGTTTTGTTGTTGCTTTGTTTCCTTTTTTGTGCCTGAAGTGTCCAGTCAGGAGCAGAGTGACTCTTGCCAAGGAACTTTGTGGTGCTGTTGCTCAATATTAAATCTGGTTTTTGCTGCTCCCTTGCTGGGGATTTTTTCAGCGCACTCAAGCCCTCGTTGGTAACAGGGTGAAGGAGCCCTGGGCCAGGCTCTGGCCCTGGGGGACACAGGGACGCTGCCGGGGGGTCCCTGTCCCCTGTCCCGCCCCCCATGGCACTGTGTCAGGCTCTGGGGTCGATCTCATGGAACATCCTCTGGGGGAGGCTGCGGCGCCGGGGGCGGGGGGACCCGGGGGGACAGGGGACCCCGCTGTGCACGAGCAGCGTTGGACTTCTCTGGGGGAACTGGGAGGGGGGGCTGGGGCAGAGTCACCTCCCCAGTGACCTCACACAGCCCCTGTGATGTCACACAGCCCCTGTGGTGTCACAACCCACCCTTGGATGCCACATAGCTCCCTTGTGATGTCATAGGCCCAACTCTGCGATGTCACTCTGTGATGTCACAAAGCTGTGCTGTTACAGAAGATTCTGTGATGCCAGAAATTCACCCTGTACTATGACATCACAAAGTCATCCTGTGACATCACAGTCTGTTCCATGATGTCATAGCCTGCTCTATGATGTCACACAGCCAACTCAGTGATGTCACAACCCACACTCTGATGTCACAGAGCCACTCTCTACATGACGGCAGAGTCTGCCCTATGGCCTCACACTATGATGTCACACCCTGCTGTGTGATGTCACAAGCCCCTCAGTGATGTCACAAAACCCTCCCTGTGATGTCATACTGCCACTCAGTGATGTCACAGCACACACTTTGACCTCACTGCCCGCTCTATGATGTCATACAGCCATGCCATGATGTCACAGCCTGCTCTCTGATGTCACACTGTCCCCTCTATCATGCCATAGCTGCTTGATGACCTCACACAACACGCTCTGTGATGTCATAGCCCAGTCTGTGACCTCACACAACCCACTCTGTGCTGTCACACAGCCCCCCTCTGACATCACAGGTGCTCTGTGCCTCCGTGACACAGCCACAGAGGTGCTGCTGTGACACAGCCCCCTCTGGGACACCCCACAGCCCCTGCCAGTGCTGAGCCCCTGTGAGCTCTGTCTGCGCCCTGCTCGTGTCCCTGGGATGCCCTGGCAGTGCCCCAGCCCTGCTGGGCTGTGCACAGGAGCTGCTCCTGGCCACAGCTGTCTCTCTGCAGCACTGCCCTTGCCAGGAGCTGCCTCTGGGCCAGGAGCCTGGCCCAGCTCAGCAGCACAGACACAGCACCAGGACGTTAATGACCCTCTGGGGCTTTGGTGCTCTTTGCATCGGACCCAGACCTCAGAGTGTGCTCAAAGAACTTCTCAAGAACTCAAAGTCAGACTACAAGCCCAGACTTTCTTTAACTTTTAATGGGTCCCACTGAGGGACACAACTCATGTGAAAGTGTCCCCGGGTTCCAGTTAGAGCAGAACACTGGAGGCAGTGATGACAGCTGGGGACAAACAAGGCAAAGGTGTCTCTGGTGCTGAGCAAACCTGGATATCACCATGGTGTCCTTGGACCTGCATTGTCACACTGATCCACGGTTCCATGAGGTTCCCCAGTGTCACCATGGTCACTGTCAGAGGCTGGATGAGATCAGTGTCCCGAGACACCTTGGGTTGAGCTGTCAATCAGTCCCACAGCTGGGACAGCGCTAACCGGGCTCTGAACGCCCGAGCAATCACAAGTCCCAGCTGGGGGGAGGCCCACAAAGGCCCAGGGGCTTAAAACCAAGGAGCACAAGGTCAGCCCCTGCTATGGACTCTGCCTTCTCCTGGGGTTTGTGTCTCACCCACACTGGAACCCCAGGAGCTGGGAGCCACATGTGTCTTTCTGTGGAGCTTCTGTCTCTCTGTCTCTCTGTCTCTTTCCTCTCCTTCTAATGCTCTTTCTATGGAACATTTTTGGGTCCCTGAACAACTGAAGTGTTTAAGGCTGAGAGGTCCAGCTTGTTCTGGTGCTTTCCATGAACTGATTGAACTCTTGATTTATGAACCAATGCACTAGATGTGGAATCCTCTACACTGAACTCAGAAACAAACGCCCTCTGTCAGAGCATTTTCATCTTCTAGATCACTTTCAAGATGCCCATGGGGATGTTGCAATGATTTTCACACAGCTCTCCATTTCTGGCTGCAGGCTCTGCAGATTCTTTCTCTGCATTCAGTCAGGCTTGCATTCCCTGACAATTCCTGGTAGCCCGTCATGGTTTCTTAGGGCAGAACAGTAACAATGAAAACCTTACCAATGGCACAACTGCCCAGCCCACAAGGAAAAGAAAGAACAAGCTGTCAAGTTCTTCAAACATTTCTCCTGCTGTGCTGCAAGAGTTGAGCTGCACACAAGGTGTGGAAAGCCTAGAGAAGCTGCAGTTGGTGCCACATCTTGTGACAGAAGCTGCACCTCGTTCTCCAGGAAAGGTTCTTGGAAAGAGCAAACAGGAGTGTGGAGAAGATTCTGGGAAAACTGAAACAGCTTTTAAGGAATGAAATGAAAATGGCAAGAAACAACTGAAGATGTTTTTCTCTGTTTATTTTTATGCTCCTCTTTTCCATCTTGCACTACTGCTCCATCCCCTTAATCCAAATAGATCTCATCTCTAAGATTCATGACTTGGCGAATTTTAGACACTCTAAAATACCATGAGCTACACACAGTTTGCCTTCCCCATTTTTTTTTTTTTTTAATCATTGCTGGAGAGGTAAGTGCAGTGCTTGGGTCAGGTACAAATTCTGCACTCAGGGAATGTGCCCCAATAGTGTTTGATCCTCAGCGGGGACAATGCATGGCAGTGACCGAGGGGATTCCTGTTCCCCTGTGTAGGAGTCCAGACTCTGGGTCTGGGCTGAACAGGGCAAAGTTCCCGTGTTTGGACAGGCTCAGGGGCTGCCCCTGGGGAGCGGGGGGCTGGGCGCGGGGGCGAGCGGGCAACGGAAAAACGGACACGGGGACAAACGGCCCCGGAGCTTCAGTTGCAGCGGCAGCAGCAGCGGCAGCAGCAGCGGCAGCAGCGGCAGCAGCAGCGGCAGCTAAAGCACATACTCTTTTGAGTCCCTCTCGCATCTCCTCTCCCTCTCCTGCTGTCCCGCACCCTCTCCCGCTCTCCCTTTCACGGTGTCCCCTCCTCTCCCAGTCTCCCTCTCCCCCTGCCGGGCCATGTCCCCAGCCCGCCCCCGGCCCCCGGCGGGGCTGCCCCGTCCTCATCCCCGTCCCCGTCCCCAGCCGTCCCGCCGGGGTCTCGCCTCCGCCCGGCTCTGGGCGTGCTGGCGGTGGCGCTGCTGGGCGGGCATCAGTGCCTGGGGCTGGGGCGGCATCGCCACCCTCTGGCTCCGCCTGGCCCGAGCCCGGCCCCGGCCCCGACGTGGGCTCCATTCCCGGCCCCGGCCCCGGCTCCTCCCGGGCCCCGCGGAGGACACACGCGGCGCGGCCGCTCCCGCCGCCCCCGCTGCGGCTTCCCCGGCCCGAGCTCCGCTGCTCGGCAGCGCGGCCGTCGGCCCCGAGCCGCCGCTGTCCCGTTCCAGGGACAGAACGCCTCGGGGGGGCCGGCCCGGGGCGCTCGGGGGGCGCTCGGGGGCCGCTCCTGGCCCCGGGCCGAGCACTGACAGTCCCGTCCCGCCCGCAGGGAAGGCACAGGAGGAGGCCCTGCAGGAGCGGTACCGGCTGGGTTCGCTGCTTGGCAGCGGCGTCTTCGGCAGCGTCTTCGAGGCCACGCGGCTCTCGGACGGCGCCCCGGTGAGCGGCGGGGCCGGCGGCGGGCGCAGGAGAATGGGGCGGAGGAGGAGGAGGATTAGCAGGAGGAGGAGGAGGAGGTGGAGGGGGTGGAGGAGGAGGAGGATGGGGCTCGGCGGGGCGGGCGGCGCGCTCAACCCACTGCTCTCCCTTGCTTGCAGGTGGCCATCAAAAGGGTGCCACGGAACCGCGTCCGGCACTGGGGCGAGCTGGTGAGTGAGCGGGGCCAGCGGTAGAAGCCGGGCCGTGCCGGGTGGCGAGGAGCCGGGGCCCGGCAGGGTGGGAGCCGCCGGGAGCCCTGCAGGGAGAGCGGGCATGGGCTGAGCGGGGCATGCAGAGCATCCCGGGCTCGCTGAGGGGTTCCCCAGCCCTGGCACGGCCTCAGCCCCACTGACGGCATCGCGCTCCTCCCGCAGCCCGCCGGCACCAGCGCACCCTTGGAGGTCGTGCTGCTGGACAAGGTGTCCTCTGGCTGCACTGGTGTCATTCAGCTCCTGGAGTGGCTTGAGCTCCCTGACAGCGTCGTGCTGGTGCTGGAGCGTCCGGAGCGGTGCCAGGAGCTGTCGGGTTTCCTGGCGGAGCGGAGGTTCCTTCCGGAGGAGGAGGCGCGGGGGCTGTTCCGCCAGGTGCTGGAGGCCGTGCGGCACTGCACCAGCTGCGGGGTCCTGCACAGGGACATCAAGCCTGAGAACATCCTGCTCGACCTGGCCACCGGGCAGCTGAAACTGATTGACTTTGGCTGTGGCGCCTTCCTCCAAGACACAGCCTACACCCAGTTTGCAGGTGAGCTCTGCGGGGGGATGCTCCACGGCAACTCATGGCCCAGCCGGGGTGCAGCCCCAGGGCTCCCCCTATTGCAGCCAGGATGGGATTAATGCTGGAGCCAAGCTGATTTGGGTGGGGGTGTGAGGGGGGCCAGCTCCAGCCCTGCCGACAGCCTTCAGCACCCACTGTGGCCTGGGCTAAGGCTGGAGCTGAGGCAGCCAGCCTGACAAAAACCCCAGTTTGGGTAGCAGAGAGGGGCGTCTGACCCCGTGCCCTGGATGGTTTGGTGTGCAGGCGAGAAGGGCTTGGACTGCTCTGCTCCCATTGTTTGCCTTGACTGGTTAACATTTTTGGGGGGCCGTGCAGGTGGGGAGTAGAGCGGGCTTTCTCCACCACTGGATGAGTTTTGCTTTTGTGTGTCATGGTTGGGCCTTCCCAGGATTTCTGCTGCCCTCTTCCAACACCAGTGGCTTCTTTTCCAGCCCCAAGTCTGCACACAAGTCCCAGGTGCTGGTGAGAGGGCAGCAGTCACCCCGTGTGCCACTGGGGCAGCCCCCACATGCCATGGGGTGCTGGGGCCAAACTCTGGGAGCAGCAGCGTCCCCCTGATGAACTCTGTCTGTGTTCCACAGGAACCCTGTCCTACAGCCCACCAGAATGGATCCACCACCAACACTACCACAGCGAGGCAGCGACGATCTGGTCCCTGGGTCTCCTGCTGTACCACCTGGTCATGGGGAAGCACCCGTTCAGGAGGGGCCAGGAGATCATCTGGGGGCGGATCTTGTTCCCACGACGGCTCTCTCAAGGTGGGTCCTCATCTCTGGCCACGGGGGCAATACCAGTGCTGGGAGACAGCAGCAGCTCATGAGCATCCCGCTCTGGCAGCTGCTGAGGAGGTGGCACATGTCCTGCTCTCCTGCTCTCCTCCAAACACAGAATCCATGGGGAAGTTTAGGCCCAGCTCTGGGCACACCCAGCATGGCCTGGGCATAGAAACAGGGGGGCAACTTCTCCAACTGACTGGTGATTTCTGGTTTGTTTCCCCTAAGTGCCAGGATCTCATTAAGAGGTGTTTGTCCATGCAGCCCTTGGACAGGCCGCCCTTAGAAGAGCTTTTCTGTGATCCATGGGTGCAGGGTGGTCTTCTGCCCTAGAAGATGGGAGAGATCAACGTGCACAGTTGGATCCAGGGGCCTGGCAGGTAACAGCTCCACACATGTCCTGGCAATCAGTGGCAAAGCCAACCAGACTGGTTTTGTCCTGCCTGTGTCACTGCCCAGGGGTCATCAGATGGGAACACGCAGCCCTTGCACTGGAGCTCAGCTGCTCTGCCTAGCACTGGTGGCCACCATCTGAGCTGGTTTTGCTTGTCCTGGTTCCCTGACAGCTGGGGCCCTGGGCAGAACCTTGACAGCCTGGGCTCACCTCAGGGAAGGAGGAGGAGCCCCTGGAGAAGCTGTACCAGGTGGGGCTGCTGCTGCTGGGGACAGTGAGGACGACATCAAGGATGACAACCTCTTCCTCCACCTGGTCACCGGCAGCTGAGGATGATGGACTTTGATTCTGGCGCCTTCTCCAAAGCCAGGCTCCACAGGGAATTTGCAGATGAGTCCACACGCAGGGGGATGCTCCCAGATTTGGGCATTGCACAGCCTGGCCGGGAACCAAAGGTTCCCCCTTTGCTGGGGCGGATGCAGCTGATCCTTCAGTCGGCTGCCAGGCTGCTTTGGCAGGGCTGGGGGGATGGGCTGGGGTGGTGATGAAATGGGAGTGGGCTCCTGGCCCTGCCAACAGACCCAGCACCCACCGTGCCCCGGGCTGGGGCTGGGGCAGCCAGCCCGACACAAACAAACCCCCATGGTGGGAGCAGAGGTGGGACTCCAGAACCTGTGCAGGGGCTGCTTTGCTTTGCAGGTAAGGAAGGGCTTGGGCTGCTCCACCGCCCCTGTTTGCTTGGGATCACCGTTATTTTGGAGGGCAGTGCAGGGGGAAGGGAGAAAGGCCTGGGCTTCCCTCACCTGTGGGTGGGTTTTTCCCGGGCATGCAGGGGTTGGGCCTCCCTTAAGCCCCTGACAGAGATAAGATTTTTGACCTTTTTTCTTGTTCCCCTTTTTGTCTGTAATCTATTTTCAATAATTTGTTGTGTGTTTTTCTAGAGGAAGCGTTCCAGGTGGGGTCCAGTTTGGATGGGGAAATGCTTGGGAGCAGCTGTGGCGTGGATGGGCCGTGCCCTTGGAGAAGGCTGAGGACATCGTTTGGGACCAGCTTTTCTTCCAGCGGAGCATGAGGTGGGTCCTGTCTGCTTGGCATGGTGGGATCAGAGCTTTGGGGAGGTGGCAGCGAGCACAGGAGCATCCTGCTCTGGGCAGCTGCTGAGGGCTGGATGTGCCGTGGCTGGCTGCAGGCTGGGCACATGTCCTGCCCTCCTGCTCTGCTCCCAAAGGCAGCAGGGATGGGCAGCTCTGGGCACAGCTCTGGGCACGGCCAGCATGGCCTGGGCACTGCGGGCAGCTGGGACAAGGGGACAGGAGCCTTCAGCTGACGGGCGCTTTCTGGTTTCTCTCCTTGCAGCCGGGCTCTGCAGGTGCTGAGGCTGCTCTGGGCTCTACCAGGGCTCTGCTGGAGCTCAGCACCGGGCCGCAATCAGCCAAAGAAGAAATGGGGTGACCTGCAGCACAGACCTGCTGGAGCATTTCAGCAACACAGCTCAAGTTTGCAGAGTGTACACCTTCAAGGGCAAACATGACACCACCCAAAAATTAAACTTGTTCAATAGCTTCTGAAATGAAATCAATCTGGGATGACCCCAAATGACATTTTGCAGCTTGCTCAAGCTGTAGCTCAGCCCTTCTCTGAACTGTTCTCTCCCCCACCTGCCTTTTACTTCCCAACTGCTCCCTCTTGTCCCCCAGTGAGTTCCCAGCCCATGGCAGTCTCCATCACACTGTTGCCTTCCTTGGTGCCCCTCACCATGAGGAATGCCGAGCCCCAGGCTTGGGGACTCATCCTGTCACTGGCTGAGGAGCAGCAATGTCTCAGAGCTCCAGTGGGATTTTAGTGTCATTCAGAGCTCCTCTTCTGCCCTCAGCTGTCCTCACTGCTGAGTTCCCACTCCCTTTTTCTCGTCCTTGCAGCAGGATGAGCTCTGTGAATCCCCTTGAGCCTCCCCACTCTGCCCAGCCCACGCACCCACCTCAGTTATGCTGAAGCTGCAGCTTCTCTGTCTCCTGTGGCACACCAGTCCAGTCCCCTGTGCGGGGAGCCCCAGCCCCAGAGCACAGCACTCAGCAGTGCACTCCGGGCTGGAGCAGCTGCCCTGCAGCCATGGCTTGGCTCTTTGTGGCAAGGGAATGCTCCCTGTTTGCAGCTGTCCCTGCAGGATGGCCCCAGGGCAGAGCCCAGCCGGGCTCCCACTGCAGCCCCTGAATCATGGGGCAGACAGTGGTCCCAGAGCTGGGGTTCACGGGGAGCACCCGGAGCTGTGGCTTTCAGTCAGTGTTTGCAAATGTTGTGTTCTCATCTCCTGCAGCCTGTGGGGAAAGCAGCCTGTGCTGCCAGGCCTGTGTGTGCCAGGGGCTCTTGGATGTCTCTGTACCCATGGACAGAAGGCTCTGTGTGTGCCAGGGGCTCTTGGATGTCTCTGTATCCATGGACAGAAGGCTCTGTGTGTGCCAGGGGCTCTAGGATGTCTCTACCCATGGACAGAAGGCCCTGTCTGTGCCAGGGTTTCCATAATGTCTCTGTACCCATGGGTATGGAATAGCATGGACACTGAAAGTGTCAGTCCCGTTGCTTGCACGCTCCTTCCTTTGTGCACAAGACACATCCAGGCACACCCCCATGTACAGATACATTAAAAGGACAGGGAGGGACAGAGATTTCCCACAGTACTCCAACTTTGGCATAACTCACCTTTTAGCTGGTGGCCAGGGGATTTTTTTTCCCAGCTCTGTGTGAGAAGGTGTCCAGGAGCTGAAGGAGCAGCATTTAGAAGCAGTTTCAGGATTTCTAGGCAGGAAGTGGAGCTGAGAACCATCCACGTAACTTGCCGTATTCATCAGGATGTGCTGCTGGTTCTTTGGGAATATGGCCCAATGGAGAGACGAGACTTGGAAAAATCCCAGCTCTCTGTGGGTTTGTGCAAAGGGGGAGCAGCAGAAACACTTTGTGTCTGCTTTGGGGACACAAGGTCCAAGGAGCTGCGGTGGCAGAGGGTGACCTGGGCTGGTGGCAGGTGAAGTCCTGGTTCATGACATACCAGAGTGGCACAGGACAAAGCTCCAAGCACTCCCAACCCCACTGATGAAGTCTTTGTGATGCTGCACATCCTATAGGAAAAGCTGCTGTCACACAATGCACTGGGATTTCTAAGTTTCATTTTAATTACTTTAGGTCCAAGTTTCAAACTGCAATGTTTTTGTTCTCAAGTCACAGTCGTGCACAATCCATCTCTCATCCTCCTATTGCTTCAACACCAATTTAAAAAAATAAATCTTAATATTGGAAACAAAACCCAATGTCTTTAAAAAAAGAATGCTGGGGTCAGTCAGTAAGATGGATCCAGGCCATCAGAACAGGCACAAAGTAAATGAGTTCTCCTTTTAAAAAGATCAGTTACCTCTTAAATCCAAAGTTACAGAAGATTTCATTACACATTTGTTTCTTTTTGTTTTCTCTTTCATATTTTTCTCATTTTTAAATTTTTTTTCTATTTCTTTTTAAGTAGATAACACATCATGTAAAATAGGTAAGATTTTTCAGCAAAAATCAGATTTTTCAGCAAAAATAAGATTTACAGCAAAATAAGATACATTTCTGATAAACAATGAAAATATTTACTCCTCTGTTTAATTTTCTCTGGATACCCTGCGGTAAAAAATCTAGCAGATATGAGAAGAAGTGTCAAGTGTTTGCTTTGGACTAAGCTGGAGTTCAGCACTGCTGACATCCTGATCCAGCCAAGAGTTGCAGAATTCTTTTGCACATCCCGAATGTGTTTGCAGGCACAGCACCTGCAGTGCTGACACACCAGTGCACGTGAATAACTCTGTTACTCCCTCACAGAATTTGGGCTCTGCCCCAGAGCGAGGTGCTCCAGCCCTTTGCTCCTGGTTCCCGTGGGAAGCAGCTCCCTTCCCTCTGGCTGAGCTGCTCAGGCAGAGCCTGGCAGCTCCTGGCCCTGCAGGGCTAAGGCTTTTCCCCGTGGCTGGGCACAGACTGATGGAGCAGCACTGCTGGACACGGGCACACACAGGGACCAGCAGCAGCTGCATTTGGCCACCTGAGGCTCCAAGGCCCAAACTCAGAGCAGACAGGGCTGGAAGAGACTCACAGGCTCCCTGCTGGCTGTGCTGCCCCACTTGTGCCCACCTGGGAGCCCCCAGGGCCAGCAGGGACTTGAGATGGCAGCCCTGGGCTCCTGGAGCTTGTGCAAGGAGCGCAGCTGGGGACTCCCTGTCCATGGGGAGCTTCCAGATGGAAAAGGCTGCTGTGCCCAGGCAGCTCCAAGGGCACAGAAAGGAGGGTCTCGACCACGGGATCTGTGCCAGTCCCACAGTCCTGGGCAGCAGCCACCGAGCCCTGGGGGAGCAGAGGGCACAGCAAGAGGGACAAAAGCAGGCAAGGTCAGAGACTGGAGAGAGCCAGACCCGGCAGCAGGAACAGCTGCTCCATTGCACTCTTGGAGAAAGCTCTTGGCTGGTTCAAAGCGCTGAAAGGCGTGCAGGGCAGAGAGGAGGCCACACCAAACACTGCTCCTGTTTCCACAGCCTCCCCTCTCCGTGTCCCAGAAGGAATTGGATGGACTGTGCTCTTCTCTCCGAGTGTCTCGTTCAGCACGAGCGGCTGAGCGCCAGGAGCTGAAGGAGCTGAAGCCTCAGGCCTCAAGAGCTGGGCCTGAGGAGACTTTGTGAGCAAATGAATGCTGCTAACATGGACCTGGCTGAATGCAGCAGATGGAATCATGGAATCACAGAATCCTTTCTGTTGGAAAAGACCTCTGAGCTCATCCAGTCCAGCCGGTCACCCAGCAGTGTCGAGCCCAGCACTAAACCACGTCCCTGAAGTGCCAAGGCCTGGACAACAGCCCTGAGTGAGGCCCTGAGCCAAAGGTGGCCTCTGGATGAACCTTCCAACCAAAGGTTATCTTTGCATCTGCTCACTTGTCACTGTAGAGCAGGACGGGAACGAAAATGACTCCAAATCAAAGGCAAAGAGAATGAACTCCGATCTATTTCAAATGCACCGCTCCATTTATAGAGAACATCGTGTGGACTGATTTCATTGGTCTTAGAGTAAAAACATCTCACACCACTGGTGTGCAGTGAATGACGCACGGTGGCAGAACCTATCTATAAACAATGTGAACAACAAGATAGATTAGAGAATTATTTACATTCTTTCCCAACTGTCTCCCAGGCTCTCGCCTGGTTAGAAAACCTTCTCTTTTTCTCTCTGACTGAACTGAGAATATCCACACCCTGCTTTCTGGGATTTCTGGCCCTGCCTCCTGTCCCAGAGTTTGGCAATTCCCCTTGCACAGCGTGCTGAGCTCTCCATGACCAGCTCGAGAGGTTTCTCAGCTGTGGCGTCCTGTGGCATGGCACAAGAATCTGCCTCCAATTAGCTCGGGAGCGCAGCTCCAGACACATGGGTTTGGTTGAGTAAATGCTATTTGTTTGGTGGGTAATGATGTTTTTCTCAGCTTATGCTTTATTCATAGCATGAGTGACATTTCTGCAAGAGGTAGTGATGTGTCTCTGGGTCTTAGTTCTGTTCTGGTTTTGGAAAATACACTTCAAACAGCTATAACATTACACATTAGATAACCGGCGTATGAGTAAAATTACAGTAATAACTAGGGGCTTATGAATTAAATGAAATAAATATAGACACTAGGTTTTAAAAACAACAGGCCTTTACTATGATGAAAGGAATAATTTCGATTCAAGGGTGGAATAGATCTTGGGTTTGAATTTAATTATATGTTACAGTTTTGCAATTATCATTGTTGGATTACTCATGGGATTAAAATGCACATCTTTTAAAATGAAAGGTAGAAATATAGCTTTTTAAACATTTCATTTCAAGATCATTAGGTACATTATTACCTCAGCTACAAGACAATTTCATTTTTGCTCTGATCCTCTTTGATTTCTAACAGATAGGAAACAGCCTTCAGTAGTCTCTCTTCATTGTGTTTCTTTTTCTGTATTCCCATGTCTCATCCTAAATTGCTTCTATTGAAGATCTGCAGTGGCCCAAATGACCATATTTGAGCTCTGAATTTGTTGTATCTCTCTTCCTGTTTTTTCTTTTGGCCTGTTTTCAGATTAATAATGTGAGACTAGATAAGCTTCATGGAAAAAAAAGAGTCTATTTCATCATGTTAACCCAATAATACTATCAGGCAGCATCAAACAAACAAGCTGTGTGTTTCTCCAGAGCCCTGAGATGAATACCTTTTTTGAAACATGGAGATTTATATTCCTGTGGGAATGTAAGTGATATCAAGGGCAGCAGATTTTGAGTGCAGCTGTTTTTACCATTAACAGAGGTAAGTATTTGAAGGAATTTTGATATTTCAGCCATGGTTTATTATCAAGGGTCTCTTGTGTGAAATATGCCAACCAGAACATAGATGACCATTGATTGCCACATTTGGCTTCATTAAAAAAAAAAAAAAAAAAAAAAGGAAGAAATTTCTTAAATGCATTATGTTTTTAATATTTAAGAAGTAAGTTCATGGAAACCTGGAAACTCATACTCAGGTGCTGTGAATCACAAGAGTTTCTTGTGGAACAAAGCACAGCCATCTATACTGTGTGTGTATATGAGTGTGCGTGGGTTACTTTTTTGTGAATCGTGAATCTTTTCTATCTTTAGATTGTTATTAATAGAAGAACTTTAAAATTCCTTTCACATTGATAGCCAGAATTTTGGATCAAATACATAGAAAGAAATACAGAAGTGTGGGCATTTCTGAGGTTCTAGAGTTCCCCATATGACCAAGCAGTAGAGTTTATAATCTCTGTATTTTAACTTTCCTTGTCCGGTAATATGGACTAGAAAAATAAGATTTGTATATAGAGTCTAAAAGCATAGAAGATTAATAGTTTGAAGTACTGCCTTCAGCTTTCACAAAATTCATGGAGAAGTGAAGACTAACAACATTAAGGAGGTGTTCAATAGCTCTGTGTGATTGACCAAAGCAGTTTCATTAGGTTTTCTTTTCCCTCTTTTTTTTTTTTTTAATAATTTAAACTGTGCTTTTGCCAAATACCAGTCTCAGAACTTTGCATCCTACATTCTGACAAGAGGCAGCAGTATAAAAGAGGTGGGAAGAGAGGCTTTAGCAATATATTTTCTCCTTTTTCCATTCTCCCAAGGCAAAACCTGGAGTCTTTCTGAAGCCATTGGCCAGCATTTACTCTTAATCTCCAGCCTGTATCTACATATTAATTTTTTAAAAATTGTATTCAATGGATCATGTAAATAAGTCTGCTGTCCAGCAATTATTCATGTAAGATGCAATTCAACCAAATTGTATTGTGATTTTCCTATTGCAAAATCTTGTCCTTTTAAAAAAAATTACTAATATTTTATTTTTCTGAAGGCAGAGTGGATGCAGACAATGTACCTGCCAAAGTCAGAGAGATTGCAGACAGGGTTTCCAGCTTTTAAGTTTCCAGGGCTTTGTGTATTCAGATTCAGGCATTCTAACTTTGAACATGCAGCCATTTAATCTTGCAAAGACAAAGGTTGTATTGGCATGGAAGCAAATACAGAAATGCACTCTGTAAGGCCATGAAAGAATGTCACTGCATTACAGCAGCCTAACAAGGTATCATACATCAGCTGAAGCATTGTAATTGTCTGTGTATGCACTTGAGCTTGCCCAGAGCGAGGTAAACATCGATATGCTCCAGGGATTACTCATTAAATGAAGCATTATGGTTTGGTACTGAGAAATCTCTGCTGTCCTTCCATTATTTTCTACTTAAATGATAATTTTCTTCTGCATAACAGTAAGTTTTAATTACGCGATTTGCTGTGTGTCTATGTTGGATGTTTTTCAGTTGCTCATGCAGACTGTAGACAAACACATACATGTGTGCACACACAACATTTTCCCTGCTATAATTTGGTATTTCTGGCACTTTGCAATAGTAGGGTCAAAGCCAAACTGTAGCTACCTCTGGAAAATCTTACAAGTAGCTGTAATTGAAAAAGGCAGTATAACTTTTCTGTTTTAAAACCTAGTGGAGACTTTTTTTTGGAAAATGGAATGTTTTTCATCATTGCTTCAATGTGAGTTTTTGATGAAGTTATGGAACTTTTGAATGTGTGTATTTTTTGAAACAATTCTGAAACTCATTAGGCAGTAACAGAAATGCCATTACATTATCGTGATCCACTGCTAACTCAAAATTTGACTTTTGATAGATGTAGTAAAAAGAATGAAATTATTCTGAATTCTAAGTAAGTAAATACAACTAGTTTGATCCTCCAGGATAATTACAGTTTATAATACTGAATTGAAAAGTTTATTGTGGTTGTAAAACAAAAGGAACTTTTTGATAGGGCTTACTGTTGTAGTTCTGTGAGATGTAATCCTTTTGGATATTTCCTACCCCTCATGATTCACTCTGTTGCTAATGAAGCTGTATTCTGACAGGCCTTTAAATTAATGCCTATGCCTGTATGAAGCACAAGTATGGAGTACATAAAGTACAATTGTTTTAAGTATTTATATTTGTCTACTGATGCACTAGAATCTAACAAACTCAAAGGAGAAATCCCTTTCACGAGCTGTAAATTTCAAAAGTTCTGACCTATTGACTTCATGAGAGTAAAAATTCTCCAGTGGGAGTAAGATGTTCATCATGCCTTAACATAAAGTCCAGGAGTCAGGGAAATGCCTGGCTGGAATAAACAAGCAGCTCATCCAGTCTGCCATTCTGGCACCAAGGGCGGGTAAGACCAGATGTTTCAACGGAAGGCAAAAATCTTCACAATTTTACTGTTCTGTATTGCAAGATGATGTTTCTTACATCAGTCACACCTTGAAACCTGAAGATTAATAGAGCTTATAACTCTTACTTCCTCATAGTCAGTTTATAACATAAATCTTAAAGCACATTTCTTAAATTATTCAGTAATTTTGAAAGCAGATTTTGAAGATACATTATCAACTGGTGCAAAAGTAAAACGCTTCACCTTCATGCTGCCTTTATTAGAGTAAAAGTTGTGAATATGAGAAATCCTGGTCATTTCAGTAAACTAAAAGTGAATTTTACTGCAGCGTGAGAGAGGCAAAGGGCCTTGTCAAGGAGAGATGTGACAGATCTCCCCAGCTGCTGGGTGCTGGGATGCCTTTTCCATCCTACCTGCCTGCAGGTACTCACCAGTTCATGTGTGGAAACCCTTCTGCTACCAATCCTGAGCCACTGATGGCTGTGAAACTGAAGGGTTTGTCTTTCACTGATCTCAGCTCTGATTTTGCCCCATGTTTGCCAGCCTTGGCAAATGCTTACTCTGTTGAATTGAACTTAGTTTGTTCAAAGCTGATCCTGGATTCTCACCAAAGATTTAGTTGTGAAATATCTCGTCTTGTGCAGTGACCATAGCAAGATATTTCTCTTTGGCAGCAAACACTCATTAGAACTGATGACTACTATCACCTTCTTAACTTTCTCTTGACCAATTTTCACTTAATTTCCCACTCACTCCGTGAGACAATTATACAAAATAAATAATGAGGTAGCATGTGTAATGCAGCTAATGTTGAAACAGTTGGATGAGCATCAAACTAAATCCGAATTTTCCTTTTTTTATTGCCCAATGGGAGCTACTTTCTGGCTAATGTTATGAAGGTGGTGGTGTATGAGGGGAAATTAATACATTATCACATTGCACTATTGGTATTGGAAGTGGTTCTTCACACACTGGGTAGCAGACATATAAACTTGTTTGCCAGATGGTGTTGCAGATGCAAGAATTTTACAAGGGCTCAGAGGGATGCTGGACAAGTACTTGAAAGTGATATCTACTTGGGGGTTGCAAAATAGACAGGCCACAATAGGCTCAGGAAATCTCCTGAGCTGAAAATAGGTGGAGAGGAGGGGGGGGCACTAAGGGTAGGGAAATATCGTATATAAATGTTCTATATTTATTCTTCTTGCTGTTGAAAAGAGACCACTAGACTGGATGAGCCTTCAGTTTTGCCATTACAAACATTTTTATATTCTTATTTAAGTAACAAGTTGTTGTGTGAGAGGATTTTTCTGGAACAGGAAATTAATGTTGAAGGTGGAGAA
Source organism: Anomalospiza imberbis (assembly GCF_031753505.1). Lineage (NCBI taxonomy): Eukaryota > Metazoa > Chordata > Aves > Passeriformes > Viduidae > Anomalospiza > Anomalospiza imberbis. Next base: position 70,261 of record NW_027099903.1, read on the forward strand.
AACCCAGAACTGCTTAAATGTAGAAAATTAGTAATATGTTTTGTGATCCATATTGCTAAGGAAAGAAAAATGAGAGACCACTTTAATACTGAAAGAATATCAAATGTGAATACTTTCTCAGTTACTGACTGCCTAAGTTTGCAGTCTTGCCTTTTTAGCTTTTATATTTCACCTTATATTACCGTCAGGAATAGATCTTCATTGTTTTGTGGTGACTTCTACTGGTAGTTCACCAGGTACATATAGAAGGCATTTTCTGGTCTAGCTGTCTGTCTCCTACATCCTACATGCTTCTTTCTGTGGTAGAACTTAAGTTCCGTAACTTGCACTACAGTACACATATACTATTGATAAAGGAAAAACGGCTGTAGCACTATGTCTGCTAAAGATATTCTTCTTTTTCAGAAAGCAGATCCTTATGTGGAACAATTAAAGGAGACATGGTCAAGTTATAGTTCATGGGTCAGTTTAGTGTCTCATGATACTGAAATTTTTTATGCACTTACTTTAATCTTGTTTTTTTCATTTGTCTCATCCTTCATTGGGGTTGGCCTTGCATGCTGAATTCTTTTCTTTTTATTGCTTTATGGTTTTTAATGTCTGCACAAACTCCTCTGAAAAACAAGAGTGTGGTTGAGGTGCCTCTAAAGAAACAGAGATGCCAGGGCTTGAGTGGGCTTTTTGAATTCACTCACTCTGCATGTCCTGACTACCAGAGCTGGGTTATAACTTGTAAAAGTCACTAGAAACAGCTGACTTTCTTATCATCCATAAAATTTAAATTTGCATCTGGCAGACTTTTTGTTGCCAAAAAAGTTTAGGAAAAAAGTTACGGTTATCATTGTTACTATTGCCCTTCTTAATTTTATTAGGATTAATGATGATGGTGAAAATTATAACTGTCCTTACTCCCAGAATTGCTCTACTTGATATTAAGAAGACCAAAACTCTGCTGCAGTGGTTTCTTTTGCATGTTTTAATGTTTTAATGGGTAATATCAGCTACAGACTTTTATCAGCTGTCTGAAGTTACTGCTTGCTGATCATTAGATTGACTACAACCCATGAGTTTATAGATATCCTTAACCCATTCAAGTATAAGTTCTGCGAGAAGGTATTTTTCCAGAAAATCTATCTGTAAGAAAAACTGCTTTTTGCATCCTGCCAGTGTATTAGTGGTGTGAGACAATAGCAATTCAACAGTCATTTTCTTGGTACAAGTTATTAGTCATCTTTGTTCTTTTGAGGAGATATTTTCAGTGGTTTGGGTTGGGTTTTTTTGTTTTTTTTTTTTTTTTTTTTTTTTTTTTTTTGGTTTTTTTTTGGTTTTTTTTGGTTTTTTTTGGTTTTTTTTTTTTGGTTTTTTTTGGTTTTTTTTTTTTGGCATTAATGGCACTTCTGTCACCATCTGGCTTAGTCAATTACAGATCTCCAGAATAACAAAACTCACAGTTTACATGTATGTCTCTGTTTTTCTTGGGGTCCGGAGAAATGTGACTATTCTGCATTTCCTAGAAAGGGAGTTGAGAAACCTCAGCCATCATTGCACATTACACAGAAAGAATCTGTAATGAGCTCTTTCTGTGCCTCAGGAGGAGCACAAAGCAGCTGGAGCGGGACTAAGAGTCCAGACAGCTGAGCTCAGTGGGGATGGAGGATGGTCAGCACTAGAGAGAAAATGTTCGATAGCTTGTCAATTCATGACCCTGAGGTCCGAGAGGCTTCCATTCCCTCGGACAAATGCTGATCCCCATTAATATGAATGGTTGAACTTCATTTGACATCAGTCAGTCCAGGGTCTGAATGCAAGTACATTATTCCCCGTGCCATTAATGCAAGTCACATACCCCAGCTAGGCAGATAAGGGAAATAGAATTTTCAGTAGTCATTGTTGTTTTGCTTTGCAGTACTGTGTGGAGGTGGTCAACTCCTCATGCTTGATTATCTTCAAGATATTTGTTGCACTTTATAAAGTTCATCGGCAAACTTGTGCTTGCTTCTTAAAAGTAGTCTGCTGTGTCCTGTAGCCCATTTGACTGGGTAGAAAGAAGCATGTCATGTTTAAGATAGTGACACTGATAATTAGCTGTTACTATCTAATTCCACTTCTTTTTTTCACTTCAATTCCTCTTAGAATATCTAGTGAGTACATTTAGCATCAGTTTCCCCAGCAGAAATAGTAGGCACACATTTTCTTTACAATGACTCAATGATGTATGTACTAGTTACTGTTATATTTTAAGTTGAATGTACGAAAGGTATTATATAAGTTTTGAAAACTACCTTAATAGTGTTTTATTCTTCTCTAGGCACAGGAATTTTGATTTTGTATTGTGATTTAAATAGACAATAACTAAAAATGAAGGCTTTAGTTTCGTAATTGGTTGTCACATATTTTAGGGGTGGTTACCATTTAGTTTGGTAAAGGATCCGAAGACTCAGATTCCTTTTGAACAGCCAATATCTAGTTTTTCTGATGATTTATTCATAGCAGTTAGGTTTCTGCAATTCCTTGTGAGGAAATTGCCCTTCATAGGATCTGTCTATGTAAGGTTGTTGTATAATGCATGCTCATTTGCTTAGTTGTATTTGTAAGCTCCAGCTGTGCCCATCACTTGCTAAATCTGTCATTAAAGGATTTTGTTTTAAATTCTGCCTGGCTTTGTTTTCAGATGTCTCTGAATTCCTTCCTGTGTTGAGTCACAGCTGTGAAAAGAGAAATCTCCCTCTTTCATTCAAGGGGTCAGTGGTTTAAAAGCACTAAAGCCTGGTGGGGAACAGCTTAAGGAAGGTTGTTAATCATAGTGACCCCAAGACTTCATAAACTTACACAAGGCTCATCTGACAGGCAGAGTCCTGGATATCTTCAAGCCCTGGTTTCTTTGAGGAGCAGCTGTTTTGCCAGGGAGTGGAATCCTCTATGGAACAAGCACCAGTGATGGGTCTTTGCCACCTGCTCAGCTGTGGCTATAGAAACACAGCTTAATCTTCTCCACCACATTTCTTTTTCTAGCTAAGCCAGCATGCAGCCCAATTCCTTTCTAGTAGTTTTTTTTCCCTGCAATGTTGAGAAATATTTAATGTGGTAACTACAATGGCTTCCACTTCCTGGTGTCACTGGGACATAATAGACTGGCAGGAAAGAGCTGCTGATCTGGATAGAAAAGAGAGGTCAGGAGGGAACACACAGATGGTCTTGTGTGCTGGGCGAGCAGAAGTCATTGGCGTGGTTTGGGTGTCAATAATTCATCCAGTGGCATTTTTCACCCAGCTTCTTCAGACTCCAGTGGGGAAATCTTGGAATAAATCCCCCTCTTGTCTCCGTGCAGGCAAAAGCCTTATTTCACATACCATGTTAATAACTGTGACACTCAGCTGTGGGCTTAGTTTTCACGGGATGGGCAAACCAGGACCATGTGGGTGAACTGTACGTGGAAGCTGTGAGATACTGAATTAAGTGATACAGCTAATGCAGTGCCTGTACCTATGCTGTGTGTACTCCACTTGTCCTATGCACACATTGCTATTCTTGGTACAGGGGTTGATTATCTGCCTATGGATCAGTTCTTGAATTGCTTCAGCTTTTGGACAGTGTTATAAAAGAAAAGTGATCCTGTTTTCAGTCAGATTTTAATAGTGAAGTAGTTAATTCGTAAGCAGCTCAGGTAGACATTGCCCTTATCAGAAGAGTCTTTGGGAAGATAAGGTCACTAGAGAGTAGAAAAAGTCATTTGATGGCTGTCAGACATCCAAGTTTAAGTGGAAGGGTGTTGGATGTTGAGCAAGACCTTCAGTGTGTGATTCAGTTCAGTTATTAATTTGTCCATTAACTGCTAAAGGAAATAGCAGAAAAATTAGGATTGAAGGAGACATGAGGAAGTCATATGATTTTATTTGTATTTCAAAGGATGGATAACTTCAGCTTTGGATTAGATTGCTTAGAGCTATGTCCAGTCAGACTTCAAATGTCTGCAAAGATGGAGAATCCACAATTTCTCTGAGCTCCTGTTCCAGTGTTGACAATCCTTTCATTCCCTGAGGAATGAAACCTCAGAAGTCCCTCAAGACTGAGATTGCCTCATCATCTTAGGGGACAAATGACTTAGGGGAAAAGGAAATGAGAAGTGTTTTACATCCTGCCTTTTTAATGTTGGACTTCTGGTTATGGAAACTAACTGGTTAACCATCTAATTTTTTCCTTTTTTTCAGTGAAATACTGATTCATCCTTGCACACTGTGTCCTCACAAGACACAGGAAAGTTATTGCGATTTTAAACTAAAGTGGAAGTATTTCTGTGTTGAATGGAGGAGGTGATGCATGAATTCTTGGTTTCTTTTTCAGTATGGCTGTTTCAGATTCCAGGAACTGTCATGATAGCACCCCTCATAAAGCAGCTTAAAAATAGCAAAACAACTGTTGCACCAAATATAAAGTGATTCCTGCTGTGTCACAAACAGAAAGGTTTTTGAAGCTCTGAATAGATAGCAGCATGTTGTAACCCTTGAAAATGGTAAAATTGATGATCAGAGGACACAGGACTGTTAAAGCTTTGATGACCTGCTGTCTGAACCCATACTGGCAGTGTGTTTTTCCTTACACAGCTCTGTGAATTTCTTTATAGAAAATGAAACTGTGATTGCTTGTAATTTTCTGCAGTTTGCACAAGTACTTAAATCACAAATAAAACACTGTAAAAAGTGGTATGTGAGTCATGGATCTCCCTGCAGGAGTTCCAAGTCTGTTGTCCCTGTGGAGAAGGTTGGCTGTGTGACTAGGGGGATGTGGGTACTGGTCCTGACGGCTAGTGTGATGTTATCCAAGGGATGTCATCTCCGATGGCAGCATTAAAAGAAATCCAGCTACCTCTAACAAGGATAGAGGGTAGAGAATGGAAACATTAAAGTTTTAAAGTGCTCAGATGCTGTGATGATGAGTACCTGAGGGAAACCCATCAAGAGGAGCAGGTCCCCATTGAGTCAATGACTTGTGTAAGCTCACAAGTGGGATTTTTTATAGAGACTCTGCTGATTCTCTGTCACATATACTCCAAATTTAAATGAAATCAAGTGTTTAAAAAAACCAGGAAGAAAGCAAATGTGTTCAGTCTAACAATAAAATAACTGGGTTATTGGGCCAACAGATGATCACTGCTGTGCAGTGTACACATTCATATGTGTATCACTTTACATTTTAGCTGCACAAAATGTTGATCCAAAATTAGGTGGACAATGCATTAAAAAAAACCCGTCTCCAGTAGACTTCAAGAATATAGTAATGAATTTTTAAATCAATTTGTTGAAAGTGGAAATTAAAATCCTTCTGGCATGTCTTTCCCTATAGTGTAGTTTATATATGAAATCCTGCAGACTGTGCTGCACAGAGTTCACTGACAGTGCATCAAATAATGAGGCCATACGTTGATGAAAGGAATTTTAGTAAAATATGCCATTGGATATACAGCAAACAGATTTGATCAAAGCCCAGCTGCCGTATGAAGTACACATTTTTTTAACCATTACTAAACTGCATTAGCCTGAATTATTTTGAAAGTTATGATTTGACTTCTACACAGCTGACAATAAACTAAATAGTATTGGCAGTTAAGGAAACATGCTTTCAGGATTTGTAAAATAGAAAAAATAAAAAAAAAAATGTATTATATTAAGATGCCAACTACAACATGCAGTTGCCTCTACTTAACATTTGTAACATTCCGTTTTTATCGGAGAGTCTCACAGACTTTAGATACAGCTGTGAGTGCCTGCAAGCATTTACACAAAATTACAAACTGTTGGGCAATACATTAATGCTTACATGAGATAATATAGCTACAAATTTTAGTACAACAAAGCATTAGCTGTGAAATGAAATTTACCTTTTAAATATTTATGTAAATGTAAATCTTTGTTCCTTTATTTCTTTCTGCTTTGGGGAGGGTTTGTTTTAGGGTTGTTTTGGTTGAGTTTTTGATTTAGTAGGGTCTGCTGAGTTGTGATGGTGTGCATGATCTGCAGGTTGTGCCTGCACACAGAGTTGGCTGTCTGGTGATGCCTCAGATGTGTGTATGGCTGAAATGTGTAATCTATTGCTGTATAGTGTGCAATTAATGGAGCCATACAGCACTAGGATCTGGCTGAGGTCTGGATTGCTTGGATCAAGGACAGGAGAGCCCCACCTACTTGCATCTGTAGATGTATCCATGCAGAAACTCACAGGCTGTTCTCTTTCAGAGTATGCACTGCTGTCCACCTTGCTGCTGTGTCCTGCAGAGCTGTAAGTCTGGATTTGATATATCACAGATTTCACCAGAGTGCTGCACTACTGTGTCTGTCCCTTCAAGCTGGGTTTTTCACAAATGTACAAAAGTCATGATAGGGCAAGTTCAAGTAACTAATCTGTAGAATACCCCATTGCCACTAGTTACTGGTAATGCCCAAAAATATCAGCCAGTTCAGACTTCTGGTCCCTGCTAGAGGACCGATGCTTCATTCCTGCATATTTTGGAAGGTCTCCTATGAAAGGAAATAGCAGAGAACGGTTCTTCCACAGCAGAGCACTGGCAAGAACTCCTGGAGGCGAAAATGAGACTGTAATCCTTCCTTTGTGTTGGCCAAGGTAGGTTTATGTTTCTTCCAGCAGAAGAATGGTGGTTGCAGGGTCAGTGGTTGAGGTGGCTTGACAGTGCTGCCTGAGGGTAATTCAGGCTGCAGCAGGACAAATGCCATCTGCTAGATTTTAAATGCTCAGGCAGATCTCCCCAAAATGAGCATTTGTTTTCTCTGATGGCCATTGTGACATTTTTCTGGCTTTCCAGTATTTTCTCAAGAGCAGGCCAAGGCTGTTCCACAGGCAGAGCTTCCTGCAAGTGTTGTCTCCTTCACTCAGAGCTGAGCCAAACCACCCCAAGTGCTGCAGGTGGTGACAGACATTTCAGAGGAAAATTCTCTGTCTCTCTTCGAAACCCTTCAGACGTCACAGTACTTGGCAGAAAGTGGTTTTCCATCTAGTCTACCTTTTCATTAATGTCTCTAGGAATTTTCATGCTACTGCTTTTTTCTTTTCTTGGATACCAGAATTACAAAACTCATCTTAGAATCACTTTTCATAGCATTAGTGTTTTTTTTGGTCTGCTGGGGAAACATGCTGTACTTAAAATAATGTAACACTAAAGTTTGGCTTAGGGCTCCTTTTGATTCTTATGTGTTGCTAAATCGTGCCTTACACTGCTTTCTTCTTTGGCTTGTGTTTGGGTTTTTTTTGGTTTTTGCTTGTGTTTTGTTTTTTTTTTTTTTTTTTTTTTTTTTTAATGATCAGAATGTAGGGCATTCTCATGTCTTTCTAAATAAAGAGCCTATAGAAAGCTGTTATGATGGACGTAATACCTGAAGTCATAGTTCCTTCCCCAAAGGAAACAAGAGGAGATGAGGAAAAAGAATCCATAAGAGATACATATGCATCTAACTATAGAGTGAAAGGCATGTTGATATTTCTGTGCAAAGATCCCAGCTTCACATCTGACTGGTGGGACATTTTATTTATGTCCCTACCTCCTCTTGGAAATACAATTTTCAGATGACAAATTGCTTTCCATCCTATCCTTTTTCTTGAACAATAGATACTGTGTTTGAGAAACAGCCTATAGAATGTAGAAAGCAGTGAGTCTGGTTGTTTTTTGGGGGTTTTTTTTGGGTGGTTTTTTGGGGTTGTTGTTTTTTTTTTTTTTTGTTTTTTTTTTTTTTTTTTTTTTGTTTTTTTGAGGAGACACAATATACAAATAATTAGGGTTAGAGAATAGCATTTGCTTTATCATCAGTCTTGGATTTATGTGTTACATGTCCAAAATATAGAATGCCACAGATAAAATTTCTCAGAATCACCGTTTGTAATGATACATAACATATCTGTGTGCATGGCTGTCTATCTGTCACTTTCTGAAAAGATTACTTCTGTGTCTGTATGAAATTTTTGAGTGCAATCCTGACCTCACTGACATTGACCTGAAAAAGATCCTGATATCTTTTGAGGATGTAGTGCTCATTTCCTATGTGTGTAATTTTAGGTGCCCAACAGTAAATTTCATGGTCAGATGAGCTCTTCAGAGCAATGTGACACAGACCATTCTGTAAGGTTTCTACCATTTCAACCAGTGTTTATCTCCAAACAGACTACATGCCTGTTGGAAATGCTTCCACCAGCAGATTCCCTTCAGAAAGATGCTGAAAAGTATGAAAAAGTGAACAAAGTAAGGGAGTTCCTTCCTCCTTCTTCTCTCATTTCACTTCCTTAGTCACCATTTTTTACTTGAGCTTGAGTTCATCTCAACAAAAAATCCAGTGTAATCCTCAAATGTATTTTCTCTCTCTATTGGAGAGCTTTATTTATTATCAGACGGTTCTCTGCAATAAGATTTTTTTGCTGACTCTGTTCCCTCAATTGTGTCCTCATTGTCTCTCAGACCCTTCATTTTTCTTTGCTCAATTTGGTTTTTCTCAAGTGGGAATCACAGCAGTGATTTTTCTTGCCAAGTTACTGGTGTTGAATGGATGGTGTGTAAATCCTGTGAGGAGCTCAGTAAAAGTTAAAGCCTTTATAGTTTTGCAAAACTCAGTGTAAGCTGGGTTATGCTTCTTAGGAGTCTCTGCTAATTGTTTGGGTATTTAACAATAGCGAAGACTGCTGCATGGCAAAGCCTCATCTAAACCAGGTAGACTAAACCCAGTGATTTATGCAACATAAAATGAAAAAAAAAATCACTTACTGCAGGCTCACATAATGCTTTTTGATTGTACCGTTGTATTTTTATTCATCAATTTCTCCTGGTGTTAGGAAGTGAGGTAATGCTGATCTGGGGTTTGTGTAAAAAGCAGTATTTTTCTGAATCCTGAAAGGGAACATTTTCTGGAATATAAACAGCACAAAACCTACTTAATAAGTAGGAGAATAGTGATGAATAATACTGCTTACCAGTTCTTGGATGGAGTTAGCTTTAACTGAGATTCCACAATGAAGAGAAAAGCATCTTCTGCCAAATAATAAACAGACCATCTATCTAAGGGGTACAAGAACATAGTTTCATTATGCTCTGGATCAATGTCATCTTTGTTATTGCAGAACTAAGTTAAGATTGTTAAGAAAGTCTGAAGGTGTAATTTTATTTTTAGTCTATTTGACTTTCTAAGTTACTAATCTAAGCCATGTATGCTTACAGTTTTCCCTCTTACTAACAAAGGCAATTCAATATCCAGTTCATGATTATAGTACAGTTTTGAACCACACAGTAGACAACCACAGTAATTTTTCTTTTGGAATTTGTATGATAATTTCAAGGTGAGATATCTGCATAATGCATTGGACACACATATCTGTATACTTGTAGTTAAAATAACATGCTTTAAATTTGTGTGCATATAGATTTTCTACTTGTAATAGTAGAAAATATTCTATCTAAATAAACGGATATTGATCTCTTAATAAAGAGATGATAAAGGGATAATGTACCTTTCAATAAATATGAATCGTAGGTGGGGTAATTTTTGTTTATATTGTAGCTGGTTAGTTTTAAATCTTTTAAAGCAATATATTTGTCTGAAAGGCCACTCATGCTATTTTGCTGATGTCTGGAAGGGACATTTTTTGCTCTCTTCTGACTCCATTGACCAAAATAAAATAAAACCACAAGATGTCAAACAAGGATAGATGAGGAGAAGAAAGAAAAACTCTTGCATCAGTGATAGAAAATTACGCATTGAAGCTACGTGGCTTAGGCAACTTACTTATTAGGTTTATAATTAACTTATAAGCTTATAGTGACTAGATTTTATAAGCTATAGTGGCTAGATTTATAAGCTTGGAGTGACTAGATTTTATCTAGAGCTTATAGCTCTAGATTTTCAGTTGTCACAATTTGCAGCATTGCTATTAGATTCACTAAAACTGAGCCACAACTCTTTATTGGAAAATAAAATTCTGAATTTTAAAATTACCTTGGAAAAATAGTGCTGGAAACAGGTTTTAAATTATCCTCCAATTCCATAAAGGCTTTTTTCACAGAATTAACCGAGAGTTTCCTGAATACAGTTTAAAAAGTGTGTGTTTGCAGATGGGTCACAGTCGTTTCAGCTCTGGACGTCTTGACGCCAGGAGAAGTCGGAAACTACACAGTATTTGTGAATGCAAGATTTTGCATTTAGATAGGTTTGGGCTGAACGATCTGAAAAAGCTCCCATAAGCACAGAGCTCCTTACTGTCTGTGTGTTTGAGAAGGCTGAAGAGCTCTGTTTATTGCCACAAAGGGCCTGGAATAAATTATGTTTAGTAAATTGGCCCCAGGTTTTCTTGTTTCAGACAGTAGCTTCGGAGCAATCTGTTTTATAGGCTCCACTAGATGTGACCAATTGCGGGGAGGTGACACCTCGTTTCGGGACGTGCCATGGCACATGTGCCAGTCAGGTCTGGCCCCTCTCTCTGTCAGGATGGCAACCCACCCGCAGCTCCACTTTCTGTCTTCTGGCAGCGTTACCCAAGGCCCGGTCCGAATTTATGGGCCCCGCTGGGAGGTCCAAGCAGGATGGAGCCAGGCTGCTCAGCCCCTCTCAGCCTTGTGCCTCCCGCCCCTACATGGGGCAAATAAAAGCTCCTTTATTCCGCTGGAAATGCCCCCTTTTCAGCGAGGTGTGTGCATGGCTTCCTTCCCTGGTCGGTCTTGCAGGTGATAATTAACACAGTGCAGTGCTATTTCCTAGCTGAAGCCAAGGTGGGGAAGCAGCTTTAGCCTCGGCATTTTTCTTTTCAGACTCTTTTTCCTCATTTATTTTGGATCTCTTCATGGTGAGGAAGTTTTAGAAGGTGTTGGTCCTTAGCTCAAGTATCAAAGAACTGAACAAACCAGTAATTTTTCCTTCTCTGACCAAATTCTTCTTACTTTTGAGGGGAGGAAGGAACGGGGTAGTAGAATTTGCTTTTAGGATTTATGTTTTATTTCTGCTCATGGGACTGTTTGTTTCGGATCAGTGTGACTGTGGGTCTTTTCAGCACAGGACGCTGATGGACATTGCTTATGTTAGAGAGAGGAAGGATATTTCCTGAAGATTAATGGCAAGTTAGTTGGCCTGAAGTTCATTAACCTGAGCTAGACTGTTGGAAGGACTCTGTGTGGAAGCTGGAATTGTATTAGAGGATCATCATAAACTAAAAATATATGTGACAATCTGGCCAGATTGCAATGAATCTAAAGACAGGGTTGGCTCGAGCCCACAAAGCAGCTGCCTCCAGTGTAAACTAACCAACCGCCTTGTGAAGGCAAATGGTTTTTCAGAGACATTATTCAAATAAAAGGGAAAAGAGGAAAAAAAAAAAAAAAAACAACCAAAAAAACCTGAAGGTTCCCATTAGCAAAAAATGCCTAAATGAAAAAGTGAGGTTGTGAGCTATGGCCAAAGGCCTGAGTTTGGTGCTGATTCTCAATCAATTCAGCAAATGACAGTGCATCGACAAAACTGGTTTTTTAGTCAAATTTAGTCTTGATTCTTCACAGTAATTTGCCTCAAGAAAATGAACCCCAAATCCTTTGGTGAATTCCCTGTTGTCTGAGGCCCAGACCTTCAGGCCATGACGTCTCAACATGCTTGCAAGTGAGACTGGCTCCCACTTAATTGCTTCTTTTTGAAGTGTGGTTTGTCACTATCATCCTGCTGAAGATGGACAGGGCTGGTGTCTCACCTTCATATATTCTTCCCCCTCCTCCCCTCCCACTCTGTTCCCCTTCTTCCCCCTAAATAGATTTTTTAAAGGCAGTTTAACCCTACGATAGTCCAATCCACATCAGTCTTTTGTGGTGCACCCTCAAATAGATGTGTTGGCACAGAAGAAGTAAGGGCCTTCTCTTCAGATCTCATTCTGTAATAAAGGGAAGGGAAAGATGAAACAGGCATTTCATGTTTGTCTGTTTTCTCGCCATGTCATCTCATGACCATGCACTCCCCTTGGCCAAGAGTAGTACATTCAGACACTGAATGTCAGTGTTGAAGAGGGGACTGAGAAGAATGAAGCTCAGTGTTCTGCAATAGGAGCTACGCTTTGGGTATTTTACAAATTATTTCCCTCTTTCTCTTTCACCACCATGCTCTTCTTGCACACTTCTTTGTCTTTTACTATTAACAGAAGTTCTGGAGGCTCAGAAAGCCCAAGTTTCATCTGAGAGAGATTTCCTCTGTTGGAGAAAACTGTTTCCATGCTTTCATGCCATGGTTCTGGGTGCTGCTGTAGCTCAGAGTTGCCTGACCCAGGGCTGCAGGAGCTCAAATGCTAGACCAGGGGCCACGAGCTGTGCTGCGTCCCTCATGGGCTTGTAAGGAGCCTCTCCTTTGATGTCTGTGCAAGCGCTGGCTGACGTGGGCGCTAGGATTGCTCTTTTAATCAGGCAGTTCCAGTACCTTTCAGAAAATAATTTTCATGGCAAGTCACGAGCCATTAATCTCTCGACTAAGCATAACATTTCTTTACTCCTTGGTTATACAGCATTACTCAAACACTGATATTTTTAATTTCACCAGCTGTCTCCCTTGACCTCTAGCATCATGCACTTGCAGGAGGAAGGATCTGGTCTTACAAGTATTTTCATACTCTGATCTCTGTGATTTATTAACCATCAAGTTTTGCCTTCAGAACTCAAGACACCATTTAAAATAATTTCTTGTGCAAAAGTGGAGATATTGGGCAAAAGAGATCCTTGATAGCTGGGTACAAAGGACACCAGGATTGCTGTTGCTGTTTTCTTTTCAACTACTGTGCTGTGTGACCTTGAGGAAATAGGTTCACTGCAGCTTTATGGTTCTGCTTTTGCATAGGGAAAATAAGGACAGTGATAATTGCTTTCATTTGTAAAACACTTCAAGATTTATGGACGATGAATGACACTTATTAAGTGAAAAGTGCTGCAAAGCTGGCTTAGTTGCACACTGTGCTAACAAAATCTCATACCAGCCCATTGACCCCAGCCTGAAACACTCATTAAAGTTTATAGGACGTTTTGGTGGATGAGTTGCAGTTATTCTGCTGGAAATATCATACTGAAAGCACTTTTAAATCCATCATCTGCACTGACTTTTTTTCTATTAAAACTAAACACAACTGCTTGTTCTACCCAATTTTCTTAGTTTATTTATGAAAGTTTTGATGGGTATGTACTCATTGTTAACGCTGCTTGTACCCCCATGGCATCTGAGACCTTACAGTTCATTCTAGTCATAGCATAATCATAAAATAGCTTTTGTACTGAGATAAAAAGTTATAAAACATTAAGATATCCAGTCGACTGGTATGAACTAACAAGTTGCGTGGTAACTTTTGAATGGCAAATATTCTTTGTGTGGATACTGTATTAATTTAATTTGTGCTTGAACTTCAGCTATGCTAGACACTGGTGTTGAAAAGTTTACATATTTTTCCAATGTCAAAATGTGTAAATTTAGTATTAAAGAAACAAAACATTTTTACTTGTACTGGAGAAAAAAATACTTTTGTAGCAAAGAAATTAAATGAGCTGCTCTTTAAAGGTAGGTCTGGCTTGCTTACAGAATTATTATTTATGCAGTAATGCAGGTCTACAGATGTTTTCCTTTTTTTCTTCCAGATAAAACTTGGGTTGTTTGAAAAGTGGGGAGATAGTGCAAAAGAAGATGCAGAAGAAGAGAGCAGGATGAGAACTTTGCAAATGCCACATGCCTGCAGCCTGCTGTCTTTAGTGATGCTATTCTTTCCAGTCACTGGAATGTCAAAACAAAATATCCCAAGACTGAAGCTTTCCTAGAAAGGTAAACTTTTCAGTGTTTTTTTTCTGATTCTGCTGCTTTTGTTTTGATGTGATGTTGCCAGCAGTTCATTTGTATTACTTACCAGGAAAACAAATCAGACATACAAAATAGAAGCCTTAAAGATGGATGAATTCTGCCTAGGGACGGTATTAAATTCTGGGGTTTTTTTTGTCGTGTAGAGGCACATGTTTCTGAAATACAGCTGTCTTTTTAAACTATTATTTCTGTTTGCTCCAAGAGGATGTTAACAGACTACATAAATTAGAGGGGAGTTATACTTGAAACACTCCGAGCTGCATTGGAGATATTTCCATGTGGGATGATGTGAGACATGGAGGACATTCACATCTTCCTAGAGCATCAGAGAAGGTTGAGAGCGCTGCCTCAAGTGTTTCAAGGGGACTGACATTTATTTTTGTAATTCTTTTTCTATCACTACGTTGGTATGTTAAACTCCACATATGTGGTTTTCTTTCTCCTTGCCTCTTTGGATCACCAAATCGTGTTTCTCTGTGGAATTTCTTAGTCTTGTGTGTAGTTCTTGTTGGGAATGGTATCTGAGGAGTTTCAACACAGACACATTTATGTATTAATGGACAATTTTTTAAAGGAGATAGATTTCTTAATGCTTTGAATGTAGATTACACCTCCACAGGCACAGAGATGTGACACTGATGCTGTCTTCTTCAGCTAAAACAAATGCTCTCCAGTTAGTTACGTTTCATCTATGTCAGCACCCTGCCCTTACAGGAGCTATTTCTGCTCTGTTTTTCAAACTTATGTCTTCCTATGCATGGCAGAATTGCACTTAGGATGGTGTGATGGGACAGGCTGTAAACCCTTCATTGGGGCTTATGATACGTTTGTCATGAGTTTAGCACCCAGATGAATTTATTGAGTAAGCAGAATGACATGCTATTTATTTACAAGCTTCTCTTTTACTAGATTTGCATGCCACTGTGCATGCTATTCCACTGTGTAGAGATGTGTTTGGATGTGTTTGTGTGAGAGAGACGGAGGAAGCAAGATCAAGGGATCTTGACAACATTTTCATAAATTCAGGAAACAGTTGCACTCACTGAAGCCAATGAATACCGAAACTGAAAACCTGACATGAGTTATGAAAGTTAGCAGTAAAACCCTCCTAACATACAGCCAGCCTTCTCACAGCTAGGCCTTTTGAGATAATTCCCAAAAGCAGCACATACCATATGGCAATGGCATTTATTGTGGATTTGACACTCACGATTAGTGAATTCCTCTCAACTTCAAAAGCAGATAGCCTTTGGCAAAATCCTGATGGATGCATCTGGCAGGTAGAGAGGGGGAGAAAAAAAATATTGAGGTCAACACAGGAAAAAAAGAAATGTCTGAAATCTTAGTTTAGAATAGTGGCAGAGACCTGCTGGGAGTGGTTGGGAAAATGCCTGAGCTCGTTTAAAAAGACAATGAGCAGATGATTGATATTTAGGCCCTGACCCAAACTTTTATTAGCAACTTTAAAAAGCAACTTTAAAAACTATTAGCAACTTTAAAAACTTTAAAAAACCTTTCAGTTTGGCTTGAGGGATACCGTTTCCTGTCCAAACTTATCCACCTATATCCCTGTATGGGGGAAAACAACAACAGATACAGATGCAAAATAGCACATAAATCTTAATTTGGAGAGCTGTGATGGAACTGAAAAGCCAGAAGAAAGAGAATTACGAGAATTTATTGTGCCTTGTCTTACTTTTTTGGGGGGGGGTGGAAGGTGTGTATTTTTCCACATGGATCAAGAAAAAATTCATTGCAGTTTTTTCACACTTACGTATTGTAAATGATACCAGTATGTCTTAGCATAATTAAACCATATTTTTGTTGTTGATATTGGGATGTCAGATGTACTGAATATTCAATAAAGTTGTCAGAATGAAGTCCATCTTGCTTCCCCCAAGTGTTTCAGACAAAATAATTCCAAGGTTTCTGTAAGATGTAGGAGAAATGAGCTGTCTTGCCAGTTCTCATAAGATTGTTAGTCATGTCACTGACAAGTCCTGGCATCTCTGTTCTTTGGAATTAAGACTTGAAATATCATGAGGAGGAAAATACAAGGTTCTTTCCCTTCTTTGTGGGAAACAGACGAAAACTGGCAACATCAGGCAGTTCCAGAAAGCTGGTCACATGTGTGTGTTTGAAGGAAAGTTTTCATTCTCTTCCAGGTGCAGTGTGTTTATGGCATAGGTCCATCTTCCCAGAAGAGCTGAGCATTTGCTGGGGCAGGAGAGCTGAAAGTAAGCAAGATTTTGCTCCACAGTTACTGAATCTCCCAGCTGCATCAGTCAATGGTGGATGGGGAAGAAGGAGAGGGTGGGGTAGTTAAAGATGTGTCTGTAACTGCAGGAGTGCTTCAAGAAACCACAGCATGTCACAGCTCCTTTGTGTTCAGACAGCAATTAAAATTTCAGACCTTCTCTTAATGGCAGTTACAGGTTTTCATCTTCTCTGGGTTTTCCTCTTCAGAAGTGGGAATCTGTGCTGGAAATGTTAAGATATTCCAGCGAGTCATGTGGGGATCAATGCAATACAATGCATTTCCTTTATTGCATGCCATACTCTAAAAATGTGTTCTAAAAAATTGTGCATGTATAAAACTAAAGCTACACACAACTCAATTGAAATATGTTGTAATACAGAATCAAAGTCATATATTCTCCACCTCTGTTAATATAATACACTATGATCTTTAATCACATATCCTTTGTTCCCACATTTTCCCTGATCCATTAGTTGAAAAATTCTCTTCTTCACTTATACTTAACTTTTAGATACTGATTCATGTCATTACTATCCCAGAAATTGTCACTGCTTGCTCTTGTGATGTTTTTAGGGTGCTCGCTCTGCATAGACCTTACTTAATCTATGCATCTTAGATACAAGTTTGAGGTGCTTCTATTTTTATGTTATAGCTTTAATACATGGAGGAGCTAACAAACTGTCTTCTAATAGAAGACTGACATCTTTAGAAAACCAGGGGATGAATTATTCCTTATTTTCATACTCTTTGTCTAGCTCTGCTTTCAGTCTAAGAGAACTGTGTGTATTTATCATTCATTTTCGTGCACCTGGACATAGCCTGTGACCTTCATCCAAACTGCAGAACTCCTTAAGCACAGAAGTGACATTCAGCTTCCCTAAGAAGTGCATCCTCCTTGTCTGCTGCATCATTTAACATGCTAATTCCAACTTCTAGAGCAGATGCAGAAGGTTTTCATATACCAGTCTCATTCATTAATGTCATTTTCAGGACAGCATCAGTTTTGTTACTAAAGAATGGAAGAGTCTGTGTCCTAATTCATATAAGTTCAATTCATACAGTGTAGACAGTCATGTCTCTATCTTCTGGGTAATAATATTTTTTAATTAATTGAGAGGTACTTCCATACATATTTTCTGAGTGTATCTCTAGGTTCTACTTTATAGGGAAAAGTAGACTATAGCCAAACCAGGAGATTGATTGCTGTCTCAGGAAAAAAAAACATTTGCATTTTGCAGCTGTGCTTGCTCTGCTGGAAGAAGGAAGCAAAACCAGACAAAGCCCTGCTCCTGTGTTAGCATCAGCAGCTGTAAATCTGAATGCTTATGAAAAACAAGGAAAGTGTGTTGAGTGAAGAAATGGTGTTTTCCTCTTGTTTGTTATTTAATTAATTTTTGGTGGTTTGTTATGTGTCAGAAAAATCTATCTCAGATTCCTTTGCGGAAAAACATGAAGTGTTTATGTGAGAGTGAAGATCCTACTACTGGAAGATTGTATAGTTACGCAAAAGAATTTGCCTGTTTTGTCTCAAAAGTGCTTTCTGGAGGCAGTTATCATTGAGACTTATAATATACCCGAGACTGATGATGGATGGGCACTGCTGTCCATGCAAGGAAAGGCTCTTGTATGTGCATAAACTAAATATAAATGTGAAGGCATTTATAAATAGAAAAACCAGCACATTTCTTACAGACTTTTTTTTCTTTTTTTAAGCTAGTGAACTTGAAGGTCAGATCCAACTATATGTTGCATATTCTGTCATATAGTTATCATATATATAATGTCCTGGAGAGCAGCTTCCAGTCACTGACATCAACAGTTTACATAGCAGGTGAACTAAGAATAACCTGGGAGAACTGACCCATATCAACCTCTTAAGTGTAAACTTTAGCTCACAACAGTTTTTGTGTTTTCATGGTCACAGAAGGCCCTCAGTTGGGTAAAGGAAGAATTGTGTTCAAAAAATACGGAACTATTCTGCTGAGTGTTCACTTTATTAAATCTTGGAAAATGAGAGGAAACAAATCTGGAAGAGTGATACTTGGCAAATAATTTTTGCTCCCTTGTAAAAAGAAGGAAGGGACAACATCAAAAACAGCTTCCCTAGAAGAATGCGGGGAAGATACATGATAAGTGGCATCAGCTCGGAAGAGAGTTTAAAACTCTTTATTGGAATACTTCTACTAATGACATCTGTTAAGCAAATCCAATTCAGAGCAGTTTTAGCAATCCCAACATTATTCTGCTACACACCAATGGGTGAGCGTGATCAGCCCGACGTCAGTGTCTGTCTAGCAGTGGCCATCTGTGGTCACGATGCAGGTACTCAAGTCACATCCTGCTTCCCTTTCCTCCCTCCCCATTTCTGCAGTTCCATTTAGAGATGAGTTCCCCAAAGAAAGGTCGAGGAGTATAATCTCTCCTGTACTCACAGTCCTTTGGAGATAAATACACAAAGAGATAGCAGAAAGAGACAGAAGTTCCTTTATCAGTCAAAGAGATTGGCTAAGACTGTTTAAGGGAGACAATTTTGAAGATGGTGGGAGTGACAGAGGTACATCTTTGCACAAATTTGAAAACACAGACATTCTACTTTCAGAACAAAATCCTGGCTATACCAGAATTTTGCACAGTGTTGAACCACAGAGTTTGAGAGATAAGAGGTTATTGAAGGCATCAAAATTTTGTAATTAAATTAATTGGCCTTTTTAGGATGGTATTAACTCTTCCTGTGCATCATCCAAGCAGCCTGGATTTCTTCCAGAAAGAAAGAAATCTCACTAAATCTGTAACAGAGCATTAGCTTACATGACATCCTACCCCAAAGTAATAAGTATAAATACTACTAATAAAAAATGACCCCCACCAGTATTAAATAAAAGCCTACACTTGTACTCTGAGAACATCCCTGGGTCATGTCACCCAGATTTGAATTTGACAAGGGTTGTGTGTGAGGGTGCTTGTGCCTGCTCTGTCAAGGGAAGCTCTGGTGTTCCCAGGTTCCCGAGGGATGGATCTGCACTTGGTGTCTGTTGGGGCTCGGGGTGCCCAGGGCCACAATGAGTTCCCTGACCGGGCTGGGGACGGCGGGCGGGGCTGGCCTGTGCCGCGCTCTGGGTTCTGTGACATCGCAGGCGCCGTGTCACAATGGGGGCAGCTAGAAAAGGCCCCAGCGGGTGCCGCTGCCCCAGTAGAGCCTGGGCAAGCGGTGAGTGCACAGCAGTGAGGAGACGGGGCTGGGGGCTGGAGGAGGGCTGGGGGAGAAGCGCCGGTACCTGGGGCTGCCCCCGCATCCAGGGCCCAGCCCCGGCGGGAGCGCCTCGCTGAGGGCGCGCTGCTTGCTGGGGCAGCGGTGCAGGCCTTGCCAGCTGCCGGGGGCCCTCTCCTTCCTGCCGCCACATCCCTTCTGCTCCTGCCCCTCATTGTCCGTCTCCATTCCGGCCCCACTGAACCCCTTCTGTGTGTCCTCCTGCAGACCATGGCCTTACTGTCACTGCTCTTCGTGCTCGTGCAAAGCCTGATCCAGTACCCCCAGCCGGCTGGGGATGGGCTGGATGAGGCCACGCACCAGCGAATGAAGGAGCGTCAGGAGCTGCTGGACCGTGAGATGGCTCAGCTGCTGCAGGAGCTGGAGCGGGGGCCCCTGGAGCAGCAGGACGAGGGCTGGGGAGCCGTGCTCTTTGGTGCCCTGCAGCAGTGGCCGGTCTGGGTTCTTGCTGGCGTCCTGCTCTTCTTGGGCCTGTGGTTTAGCTGCAGGAGAAGGAGCTGTGACACCAGCAGCAGCAGCAGCAAGGACCAGAGCTCCTGCAAGACCTTGGGAGATGAGAAAGGAACAGAACAGAAAGAAAACAGCACTGATCCAGAGGAAGGTGGAGAAAACACTGACGTGACTGTGGAGGCAGATGACAGCAGCACTGAAAATGACAGAGGAGGCAGTCCTGTGGCTGTAGATGAAGGAGACAGTGATGATGCCATTGAAGGCAATGACAATGTGAAGGTGAAGGAAGACAGCGATGTTCACAGAGACAATGGACATGATTTAAAGAAAGATGAGGGACGGAGTGATGGGGATGTGCCAGGAGACAGTCGTGGTGACGAAAATGAAGAAGAACCTGGCCATGTTGTTGGAAATAAAGAAGACCTAGATGAAGCAAATGAAGGAGAACACAAGGATGTGCGGGTGGAGCAAGACAAGGACACTGGAAAGGAAGAAGAAGGAGATGGAAATGAAGAAAAAAACAATAGTGTGACTATAAAGGTGGGCGACAACAATGACATAAATGAAGGTGAAGACAACATAGATGGACAGGAAAAATACATGGATGTGAAGGTGCAGGAAAGCAGTGATGCCAGTGAACAGAGAAGCAGAGATGTGACTGAGCAGGAAGATAGCAGTAAATGCGGGAATGAAAGTGCCCTTAATGGTTTTGCTGGACCTGAGAAAGAAAATAAGGATGTTACAGAAGAAGATGGCAATGATAGAAACAAGGTTGAAGAACAGGGTGATGTGAACGTGGAGGGAAACAAGAACAAGGATAGAAAAGAAGACAAACAAGGTAACGTGGCTGCCAGTGAAAAAGTTGGCAGTGATGGTGGCAAGGAAGAGAGCGGCAATGGTAGACCCGAAGACAGAGAAGACACTCAGGATGCTGGGAATGAGCAAGGCATCCTTTTAGTGGATGGCATACAGTGGCCTGTGGAGGACCTGGAGAGAGGTTGCTCAGTGGTAGCTGAGCTGATGGAGAGCTTCACGCGTGTCTTTGTGGACAGCGTGAGCAATAGCTTCTACCCGGTGCCTCAAGAAGCCATCGGGGTGGGCAGTGCCTTTGAGGGCTGGAGTCCCCGTGGGTGGGATGGTGTGTACCACGTGCTGGTCCCACTGAATCCCCCGCCAGGGCACGTCTTCCACCTAGAGCTGAACAGTGCAGGGCAGATGGCAACAAGGACCTTCAGCGTCCATGTGGAGCTTGCGTGCTTGTGCGAGAGGGAGCGGCTGGGCGAGAAGCTGTTGTGCTTCCTGCACCACTCGCAGGAGGAGCTGTGGCGGGAGCAGAAGCGCAGCCTCCTAGAGACACTCTGCACCGGCTCCTACCTGGATGTGGAGAAAACCTCCCGCTGGTTCTACCAGTTGGTGAGATGCTCATGGCTGCACGTGCCTCAGTCATACTCATGGCACTTGGTGTTTCAGCCCTGCAGCCGGTCCTGCCAATTCCAGCTGAGCAAAGGCAAGAAGAGCCTGACGGTGGAGATGCTCTTTGGGGTGCGCCAAGGGGACTCTGACATCTTTGTGGTCAGCCATCCCACAGAGGCCCAGAAAGGCAACTCCAGCATCTTTGTGAGCAGTCAGCCCGCCGAGGCCAACATCATCGCAAGCACAGCATGGCCTGAGACATATGCTGTGGCAGAGGCAAAATTCTTGCAGCACATCGCCAGGCAGATGCCGTGCGAGAGCTTGCACCTGAAATGCCTGCAGGTCTTCACCTGCATCCTGAGGGGCACAGGTTTTTCCAGCTCTACCTGGAAGACTGTGGTCATGCACGTGCTGACCACCGTACCGCTGTCCCGGTGGCACAGGAGGGAATTTGCACAGCGGCTGTGGGACATCATGGCGTACCTGCGCCGCTGCCTGCACTTGAAACACCTGGAGCACTTTGTGCTAGGCAACGGGAGGCTTCCTGCAGAGATCAGCTTGCCGCCAGCAATGCGAAGGCTTCAGCCACTCAACCTCTTTGAGCACCTGGCCCGAGATCCTGCTGCCCACCTAGAGGCGCTGCAAGCTTATGGTCGGCTGCGATTTCGCCTCCGGACGCTGCTCTCCAGCTACTGAGAGGAGTTTCCTGCACAGAGCTGTTCTGGGGGGGTCACACCCGATGGCAGCCATGTGAACGCTGCGTAATTGTTGCATTTGTCACTGGCAATCCTGAAGCTGCTTTCCTGCTCCTGCGGAAGGAAGATGCTGCAGCACATGGATTTGTTGTGCAGACACATCTCTGAGTGGCCTTGCCCTTCACCTTCCAGTTACGACGGTGCTGTTGCCTAAGTCTATGAGGCAGAAACTGGCTCCACCTGCACATCCTCACAGAAGAACAGTGCAGTTGATGGAGGTTGCTTGAAATATCTCGAAGACAGTAACCTAGTCTGTTAGGGACTTAGTGTAGTCATTTAATGAGCTGTAGCTTTAATTAGACTAGTTTCTTAGCATTCCTTCCAGATGCCCTTTAGTCTCGTGAGTGTATAACTATTCTGCAAAGTTACCCTTAGTGTAGAGAAATACCCTACTGTAGTTGCTTGTCTGCTTTTAAATAATATTTGAATATCTATGTTTGAGAAATTAATAAAAGAAAATAAGTTTCTCAAATTGCCTGAAATGTGTCATTCTTTGCATTTAACCCTCTGTATTTAGAGAATGTCCTTCCTATACCCCTATCTGAAATAAAAACTTTTTTCAAACAGAGATGTTGGATATATGAAGTATGCTGTCTCTCAAGCATTTCCATAGAAACGCTTGAAGCTTGAAGTGAAAATGCCCTGAAGTGCCTGAAATTTTGCAGCAGAGTACTACTGAATTTTTAGGAATATTTGGAAAAGTTTTCTTCACACAGTCACTTTTATACGCTCCTGGGGAACAATTCAGTCCAAAGAGTTGAAGTCAGAGAAGTCCCTAACTGCAAAACATGTGGTTCAATACATCTTTTTTTGTCTTCTCATAACCAAGGTTTTGGCACAAAATTGTGACAGTAGAAAGTAATTTTTCTGTTTTTCTCTTTTCTCTATTCCTGGTTATCTGTGTCCTTTCGGAGAGGCCCTGCTGGTCTATTAATATAACCTTTTCCACCAGGCCTATATAATATTGTCTAGCAGTGAGAGCCACTTTCCATGCACAGCTTTACCCATGGTGAGATGCAGCTAAACAAAATATGATTTACTTCTTGCCATACATAGTAGAGATTCATGGTAGTTTGGAAGCATTTATTCTCTTTGCCTTTGTACCAACACATCAAAGAACAAACAGTGACATCACAGGGTGACATCTCAGAGTTGTCTCTGTGACATCACAGGGGCTGTGTGACATCACAGGAGGTTGTATGACATCACAGGGGCTGTGTGACATCACAGGGGCTGTGTGAGGTCACTGGGGAGGTGACTCTGCCCCAGCCCCCCCTCCCAGTTACCCCGGAGAAGTCCAACGCTGCTCGTGCACAGCGGAGTCCCCTGTCCCCCCGGGTCCCCCCGCCCCCGGCGCCGCAGCCTCCCCCAGAGGATGTTCCACGAGATCGACCCCAGAGCCTGACACAGGGCCATGGGGGGTGGGACAGGGGACAGGGACCCCCGGCAGCGTCCCCGTGTCCCCCAGGGCCAGAGCCTGGCCCAGGGCTCCTTCACCCTGTTACCAACGAGGGCTTGAGAGCGCTGAAAAAATCCCCGGCAAGGGAGCAGCACAAACCAGATTTAATATTGAGCAACAGCACCACAAAGTTCCTTGGCAAGAGTCACTCTGCTCCTGACTGGACACTTCAGGCACACCAAGGAAACAAAGCAACAACAAAACCAAACAGAATCCAGGCAATCAAACCAGAAATGAACCAAGAACTGTCCCTGTGTGTGTGTGGGACACAAGGAAATGAGGGCAAGGATAAAAGGAATACAGGCCCAAGAGCTTACAGAGCTCAAACTTAACAGGACTTAACTTATACCTTAACCTTAACTTCCACCTTAAACTACACAATTTAGCAAAAGAGCAGCACTTTACAGTATTTAACCTAGCTTATAACCTATGACTTTGCAATTTAACTGAGAAATAACATTTAACAATATTCAACTTGGCTTATATTTTAAACCTAACAACTTAGCAAAGAACAACTCTTAGCACAAATTAACTTAGCTTAGACCTTGTGATTTAACCTTACTGACAGGCCTGACTGGCTCAGCTATCCAAGGCACTCAGACCCCTCAGAGAGCAGCATTTCTGCCACATTTCCCGAGCACAGGCACTCCTGTGTGCACACAGACACAAAGAGTCAGTGCAAGGCACCTGTGAGAAATTCCCCTGAGGGCAGGGAAATGCTCCCTGCCGATGCTTTGGCATCTCCCCAGCGGGGGAAGGGTTGAGCCTGGAGGAGTGGGGGGATCGGCCCAGGCTCCCTCGTTGCTGGGGATCCCCGAGTGCAGCAAACGGGAGAGTTCCCGGCTCGGAGAGGCCCCACTCCGAGGGAGTCGCTGGCCCAGGAGAGCTCCAAGGGGCTCCTTTTGGAGCGCTGTCTGTAGGGCCCCAAGAGAGGGGCTTCAGTGCCAGCAATGTTTCATCCTGGCCGCACTTGGCATCCACAGCTTTCTTTGGCAGGGTGAGAACAGGGCTGTTGTGCCACCGAGGGAACAAAAACACTTCCCGGGGCTGCTCCTAAAGCAGCCAGGAACTGGCAGGGCAGCAGCAGTGCCTGGAGCAGACAGTGTTTGTGATGAGCTCCAAGGAGCTGAGCCCAGGGGCTGTTGGCCAAGGCCGAGGCCCAGCGAGCATTTCTCAGCTGGCAGGGCGGCCGGAGAAGGTGGAGGCGGGGGAATAATTCACGCCCTCAGTGTGCTCCCAGTTGCTCCCAGTATTTCCATGTCCGTGCCCCAAGTGCTGCTCCCAGCCCTGATCCCTGGGGATGGGAATGTCCCGCTCCCTTGCCGGGGCAGGATCACACCTGAGCCAGGTGTGCAGGGCAGGCCCTTGCCCTGACCCCCAGCACTGTCCCAGCTGCAGGATCTGCTTCCCACCGGCCTCTTCCTCCTGCGGCCCCGAGCCCAGCTTGGTGCTGAACAAAGGGGCTGGGCCCGGGCCATCCCCCGGCGGGGGCTGCACACCCCCCTGCCCCCTCCCCAAATTCCCTCTGGGGGAGCAGGAGCTGGGGCTGGAGCCCTGTGGGGAGGGACAAGGGGGTGACAATGGGATGGGGGGTGTCACACACGCTCTGGGGGGACACGCACGGCCCCGGGGACCCCCCCATATCTTCTGCAGAGCCAGGACGATGAACCCCAACATGGAGCCACTGACCTCTGGCAGTATCTTCAGGGTGGGGTCTGGTGGCAGCTTTGGGAGTCTGGGGGACTCACAACCACCCAAAAACGCCCTCCCAGCCCCACAGCCACTCCCAGACTCCTCAAACCACCCCACAGCTCCCAGCCAGGACCCCCCCCCCAACTACTCCCTGCAAGATAAATGACCCCAAGAACCACCAAAACCCGTTTCCATCTCCCCCAGGACCCACCCACATTCTCTGCAAGCCACACAGCCCTGTCAGGGACACAAATCTCCCTCATAGACCCTGCCAAGCCCCCTACCAGCACCACAAATGCCCACAGGATTGACAGAAGCCCTTCCCAGTCCCCCAGGAGCCCCTAAACTCCCACCTCCCATGGCACTGACCAGGAGAGCTTGGTGGACAGGAACATTTACAGCCAGGATCAGCTCGGGCAGTTCAGCAGTGATTTGGGCACTTTGGGGGAACATCCCGGATAGGGAGACCCAGGCCAGGGACTGGGACAGACAATTAGAATTCTTGGAGAACAGGCGGGCTCAGGTGGACACCTTTTGCCGGCACACCTATGAGATTGTGGACATGTCCCCTGCCTTTGGTAGCTTCAGAACACCCAAATCCTCCCAAATATTCTATTGAACCTACCCCAAATTCACCCCCAAATCCTGGTAAATGGTGCAGCTTTAGATCTCTTTGCTCAATTTTTTATTTTCACCCCAGTTTTGATTGTTGAGAGAGGGTGAAGAAAAAAATTATTGAAATGGAAAAGACCTCCAAGATCATGCAGCACTGCTTGATGCCACCAGAAGAAATAACTGGACAGAGCGGGTGAGATTTTTTTGGGGTGTAAAGTCAAGAAATCGCTTTCTGCCAGTGAATTTCAAGTTTAGATCAGAGTCCTGATGGATGTTCCTGCCCCTCTGTTCATCCAGGTGCCTATAGGGATCCAGGAGGACGTGGAGACCACCTCCCAGGTGTCTTCTCAGCAGGGATCACTGGGAATGTGGGTCACCAGGGCTCTGACCAAAGTGGGTCCTCCCATGGGGGATGGAGTTGGAGCAGGGCACGAAGCTCTTCCCACAGCTGAGGCATTTGCAGGATTTCCCTTACCGGTGCCTCCGTTGGTGTTGGGTCAAGGTAGAGCTCCTGGAGAAGCTCTTCCCACACTGGGGACACTTGTAGGGCCTCTCCCCAGTGTGGATGCGCCGGTGGGTGACGAGGTGGGACTTTTGTTTGAAGCCCTTCCCACAGTTAGGGCAGCGGAAAGGCCTCTCCTCCGTGTGAATCCGCTGGTGCCTGAGGAGACTGGAGCTGGTCTGAAACCTCTTCTGACACTGGGGACACTCGTAGGGCCTCTCCCCAGTGTGCATGCCTTGGTGGGTGACGAGGTGGGAGCTGCAGCTGAAGCCCTTCCCACACTCCCCACACTCGTAGGGCCATTCCCCGGTGTGGATCATCTGGTGCTGGATCAGGTGGGAGCTCTGCCTGAAGCTCTTCCCACACTCCAAGCACTTGTAGGGCTTCTCCCCATGGTGAACCTGCTCATGGCCCACCAGCTCCGAGCTCTGGCTGAAGCTCTGTCCACCTTCCTGGCACAGGATGCCAGGGCTTTTTGGGCTCCCGGGGTCCCTTCTCCCCTCCTCTGCTTTGGGCTGCAGGGGCTCCAAGGAGTCCCCCCTGCCCCTCTCCAGGCTGTTGAGGGTCCCGACAATGGTATCGCTCCCCCCTCTCTGGGCTCCCCACTTTGGGCTCCTGGGGGACACAGGGCTCTGCTCCTCCAGGCTGCCTCTGCTGTCAGCTGCCACCGGGACCCCCCAGTGTCCCCCCAAGGGGCCTTTTCCACTCAGCTTTGCAGTTCTTCATTCTCCAAACATCCCCCCAAAAAACCCAACCCAGGGACCCCCCCAGGATATCTGGGCCGAGCTCCCTGGTCACCCATGGGATGAGGGGGTGATGGTCCCAGGGGGGCGGCGAATTCAGGAAGAGCTCGACCTCATGATTCCTTTTTCTTTCCCTGATCCTCCTTTGTCCCTCCTCTTCCTCTTCGTCCCATGCCTCCTCTTCCCTCCCTCCTCCTCCTCCCCCAGGAGCAGCGACACGCTCGGTGCCCCGTTCCCGCAGCCCTGGCAGCCCGCAGCAGGAGCGGGGATGGAGCCGGGACAGGTTGGGATGGGCAGCGCGGGGCTCTCGGCTGCTCCCACTCACTGGGGGCAGGGGGAACCCGGCCCGGGCAAAAGGAGAGGCAAACTGGGAAAACTGGGGGCTGCACATCCAAACTGGGTCTTGCTGGGGACCCTGCCAGGGGACTGCCAGCCCTTGGGGCTCCTCTCGGGAGATCCGGGAGGGGGGAACGCAGAGAGGGCTGGGGGATCCCAGGAATGGCAGCACTGGGAGTCACTTTGTTATACTGGGATCGTACTGGGATCATACTGGGAGCAGCTGGGCCCATGCTGGGGCAGACTGCGGTCACACCGAGGGAGACTGGGATCATATTGGGATCATACTGGGATCACACTGGGACAGAGTAGGAGCCTGCAGCAGGCAATTGAGACCATGCTGGCGCAAATAGGATACACTGGGAGTGACTGGGATAATTCTGAGTTTGACTGGGAGCAACTGTGAGCAACCGGGATCATGCTATGAGCAAGTGGGAGGAACTGGGAGTCACTGGGTGCATGCTGGGGGTGACTGGAAAAAACTGGGCTTCTACTGGGATCAACTGGGATCATGCTGGAGGTGACAGGGATCATATTGGCAGTGAGTGCAACTACACTGAGGCTGACTGGGAGTGGTTGTGAAAAAATGGGATCATGCTGGAAGGAACTGGGAGTGACTGGGAGTATGCTGGAAGGAACTGGGGTACACTGGGAGAGACTGGGAGTGACTGGAACAAAAGTGAGGGTGAAAGGGAGCAACTGGAACCATGTGGGGCACAACTGGTTCATACTGGCAGTGACTGGGAGCACACTGGTCTCATCTCTAGCCCATACTGAGAAGGACTGGACTAATACTGGGAGTGTCTGAGACTGACTGGGAACACACCAGGCACATCATCCCCCATACTGGGTGTGACTGGGAGCAACTGGGAACACACTGGATGAAAGTGGGAGCAACAGGGACTGTGCTCGTGCAAATTGTATCATAACGGGGAGTGACTGGCAGCAACTGGGCTCCTGCTGGGAGCAGCCCCTGGCGGCCCCGGGAGCCCCGCACCCCTTTCCCGGTCATGCCGCCCCTCCAGCCCCAGCACCCCCCATTGCCGGGGTGCCGGCACTGCCAGGGGTCCCCCCCTCTCGGGGTCCCCGCTGGGGCTTCTGGGGCTCTTCTGTCTCTGGGCTCCCACTCAGGGCAGCCGCGGCTCTCCCGGGGCTCCCCAAAACCGGTGTCCCCCCGCCGGGGCTCTGCTGCCCTCACCGCCCACCGGGACCCCCCAAAAACACCTCCCGGGGACCCCCCGATGTCCCCCCGAGGGCCAGCTGCGGCTCGGCTTTGGAGCCCTGCCAGCTCCAAACGTCCCCCCAAAAACCCCAAACCCAGGGAGCCCCGGGATATTTGGGCCGAGGTCCCCCTCCCCGGGCACCTGCGGGATGGGGGCGATGCTCCCGGGGTGCTGCGAGCTCAGGCAGCGCCAGGGCCACGCGATTCCTTCTCTCCTCTCCTCTCCTCCGGCTGCTCCCTGCTGCCGCTGCGTTTCTTCCTCCCTCCCTCCTCCTCCTCCCCCGTTCCCGAAGCCCCCGAAGCCGCGGGAGGGGCGGGGATGGAGCCGGGACAGGTCGGAACGCAGAGAGGGCTGGGGGGGATGCCAGGAGTGGCAGTGCCTGGGCTGTCCTGGGATCATACTGGGAGCGGCTCCTGGGTGACCGAGTTCTACTGGGATCATACTGGGATCGTACTGGGAGTGAGGAGGAGCAGCGCGATGGCTCCAGCGCTGGGGCTGGGGGCGCTCCTGGGGCCCCGGGGGGGCAGCAAGAGGTGAGGGGGACCCCCGGCACCGGGACTCTTTGGTCGCCCATTCCGGAGCACCGAGGGGCCCCTGAACCCCCATTCCCGGGCGCCGCCATCCCCCCGCACCTCCATTCCCGGCCTGGCTTCCACCCCGCACCCCCTTATCTGGCCCCGGCAACCCCCGCACCCCTTTCCCGGCCATGCCGCCTTTCCCAGCCCCCAGAGCCCCCTTTTCCTTCACCCAGAGACCCCCTGGACCCCTATTCCTGCCTTTCCTAGCGCCCAGCCCCTCCTTTCCTCAACACCGAGGACATCTGAGACCCCTATTTCCAGCCAGCCTGGGTTTTCCCACCTTTTGCAGGGAATGGGGACACCGGGGACCCTTGCAGTCCTCTTTGCTGACGACAGTGACACAATTAAGCTCGCCAAACTCCTCCTGGATCTCTCCTAAGCCCCCAGTGGGGATTCCTGGGAGTTCCCCTGTGTTCCCCCTTTCCCAGGACTTTGGGGGTCCCCCCGACCTGTCCGTGCACCCCCAGATTTCTTCCACAGCCCCCTGTGATGGTGGGGGTGGGGGCCGAGTGCTGGTGCCCCCCTGCCTGCAGCAGATCCAACGGTGAGGGGAGTTTGGGGGGGTCCCCGAGCATTTGGGGTCCCCTTGGTTTTGGGGTGACTCCCGGGCACCCCAGGATCTCCCTGAACACGCTGACACTGCCCGTGCGCAGTGAGAAGGTTCATACCCGGCACGGGGTCCCAGCTCTGTCACCGGCATCGCCCAGGAACCCCCAAACTCTCCCAGGAACCCCCAAACCCCCCGGGACACCCCGACCTCCCCGGGACCCCAAAACCATCCCTGGGCCCTCCAAAAACTCCCCAAGACCGCAAAAACCCCACACAGACACCCCCCAAACCCTCCCAGGACATCAAAATTCCCACAAGAACTCCCAGCATGCCCCAGACCACCCTTAGAATTTTCATCCCTGCAGGGGGTCCCCATCTCTGTCACCAGCAGATACCCCAAACCAGCCTTGGGTTCGCCCGGGGATTGCCCAATCCCCCCCTTTGGGAATCCCTAAAACCCCCCTGGGAATCCCCCCAAAAATCCACCAGGACCCGAAAAACCCTGGAGATAGACAAACCCCCCCCAGGAATTCTTCAGGGAAGTTTATACTCAGCACGGGGTCCCCATCACCATCATTGGCATCACCCGGGTACCCCCAGATCCTCTCGGGACTCCCAAACCCTCCTGGGACCCCCAAACCCTCCAAGGTACCCCTAAATCCTCCCAGGACTCCCAACCCTCCCCAGGCTCCACTGCCGGAATCCGCAGGAGCGGTGTTCACCTCTTTAGGGGAGTTAGAGTGGGACATGATCAGAGCGGGGGCCCTTAAACCCCAAAAATCCACCCTGGGGGGCAAAACATCCCCTACAGCGGCTTGGAGTGAGTCCCCCAGAAAAATGTCACTTACAGCCGTCATGATCACCCCTGAAAAGGGGCTTGTGGGGCTGCAGCCCCACAAACACCCAAAAATGGGGAGGAAAAAGCACCCTTGAAATGGTGAGGTCCCCCCAAACATCCCTAAAAAGAGAAAAACTCCTCTTCAGAGGGGCCTGAAGACCCTTCAGGGCCCTCGAGGAGGGACAAGATCCCCTCCTCTGCTGGGGCCTCTCTGAGCCAGGAGCTCTCCCGTTGGCTGCCCTCGGGGGAGCCCCGAACGACGGCGGCTCCTGGGCTGAGCCCCCCTCAGCCGGGGCTGCGGAGGGAACTGGGGGGGCTGGGACGGGGCCTGGGGGTCCTGGGGTGACCTGGGGGAGCCTCAGTGGGTCCCACCTCCCTCTGTGCTCCCTCTCCCACCCCCTTCCAATTGTTCCCCCCAAACCTCCGCTCCCCCAGCTGGGTTTGGGGTGCTGCTACCAACACCCTGACCCACAGGGTGTCAGGTCGTGTTCTGACTCTGTCAGCAGTTTGGTGTTTTTGTTTGTTTGTATTATTGCAGTTATCTTTTAAGTTTTTCGAGTAAAGAACTGTTATTCCTATTCCCATATCTTTGCCTGAGAGCCTTTTAATTTCAAAATTATAATAATTTGGAGGGAGGGGGTTTACATTTACCATTTCCAGGAAAGCTCCTGCCTTCCTTAGCAGACACCTGTCTTTTCAAACCAAGACAGATTTTGGTGCCCAACCTGCAGCCCGAGGGCATCGAGAGGAAAAGGGAATAACAGTTCTTGAGGAACCTAATTTTTGTGTGCTGCTATAGAAACCTCGTTAAGTGACACCATGTGGTCCAGCTTACCCTGGTTTGGGTAGCAGCACATGGTCGTGGCTGTGCCAGCGCCCCCACCGACCTCCAGCCCTGGGAACCTGGAGCAAGCGGAAACCACAACTTTGCAAATGCTACCTGTGCCTTTAGCAAATGGAAAGAGAACTGGGGTGTGAAAAATAAAGCTTGTTTATTTTCAGAAAAACAGCAAAGAAAACACAGAACACATTTACATTGTAAGAATATTTGTAACAACAACTATCTATGGAACGTATATACCCAAGAACATATCTAACAAAAGTCTATGAAACGTATTTACAGAAGCCAAAAAGAAGCCCCAAAACCTATAGCCTAAAGACAACAACAAACTCCACAACGTATGTACAAAAGGGTGGCATCTCTGTCCGGGATCTCCATCATCCTTGAGGAAAAGCAAGAGGCACAGTCACTCCAATCAGGCAGAGAGGGCTCTTCCATGTGCCCCCAGGCTGGCCCAGCAAGCGCAGCACAGGCTGGGGATGGCCACCAGAACCCAAAGCACCGGGTCCCACATCCCTGAGCAGGGACCACCCAGCCCAGTCCCAGCCTGGCAGCAGGGGACCCGCTCTGCCTGTGGGGACCACATGCCTGTCCTGCTGCTGGTATTGGTCTTCATCCCAAGATCATGGCCTCTTCCTCATCTTTCTCATCAATGTCCATGTCCTCAAGGTACTCTTCCATTTCCACGTCCATCTCCTCTTCCACATCTACCTCCATCTCTTCTTCACCAGTCTCTTCTCCATCCACTTCCATCTCCTCCTCTGTATCCATCTGCATGTCCACCTCCATCTCTTCCTCTCCAGTCTCTTCTCCATCCACTTCCATCTCCTCCTCAGTATCAATCTCCATGTCCACTTCCATTGCATCGCCTCCACTCTCTTCTCCATCCACTTCCATCTCCTCCTCAGTATCAATCTCCATGTCCACCTCCATCGCATCATCTCCACTCTCTTCTCCATCCACTTCCATCTCCTCCTCTCTATCAGCCTGCATGTCCACCTCCATCTCGTCCTCTCTGTCTGTGACAGCCTGCAGAGATAGCAACACCTCAGAGTGGGGTCCCTGTCCCACCCCATCCCCACAGAACTCCAGCCCAGCCGGGCAGCTGGGGGGTGTCCACCTCCATGGAATGGCACCGTACCTTCCTCAGGACAAATGTGAGCATCCTGCAGGGACGGATGACAAAATCCAGGCAACAGAGAGCTTTCAGGACTGATGGGAGCATCAGGGCGCAGGTGACAAGAAGGGTGACAGGGAGCATGGTGAAGGGTGAGCTGGCACGAGGGCTGGCACAGGGTGGGCTGACACAAGGGCCAGTGGTTGTGTTGTGCTCTTTGCTGGACGCTGGAAGTTCCTGCTGGAACATCACATCTGTGACATCACAGTGGATCTAAAGAGCATCTTGTTCCGAGCTGAGCAATCTTCCCCAGCCCATGCTGCTCACAGCCCTTTTGCCAAGGATGGGGCATCCACAGCCTGGGCCAGTGCCTCAGCAGCCTCAGTGTAAAAGAGCAGCTCCCTCAGATCCAACTTCAGTCAGCCTCCTGCAGTTGAAAGCCATCCCCCCTTGTCCTGTTGCCACGGGCCCGGCTGAACACTGTCCCCGTCTTTCCTGTGGGACCCTTCCAGTCCTGCAGAGCTGCAGTGAGGCCTCCCCAGTGTCTCCTCTTTCCAGGCTGAGCATCCCCAGCCCCACTTGGACAGCAGTCAGGTAGATCAGGGGGAGTCAAGGCTGAAGTCAAATAGCATCAGGAACTGAGAGGTGGAAGCTTTAGGCCCAGGTTTGCCTCTATAATAACAGTGGAGGGGAAGATGGTGGGACACTGGCTCTGTTCTAACCGGTGAATATTTTCTTTTTTTTTTTTTTTTTCCTTCTTTTCTGTCATGCTGATGCAGGTGTTGCTGTTTGCAAGGAAGCTTGGCACAATATCCATTGTCTTCTCCATTTGTGAAACACCGAGCAGAGTCTGGGCAGGCTGATGATGCAGAGCAAAACCTGCAAATACACCGGTGATCCTGAGCCTGGAGGATGCAGCTAAACCCGGCCAAAAATAATTTCTGGAAAGTCAAGCCTGGTTTACATTTTCTTGAGTTTGGCTATGCCAACTTCACCAGTCATTCATAAAAAAGCAAACATAAAGCTCAAACCAAAACAGACAAAAACCCAAACAAACAAACCCACGCAAACCAATCAAACAAATAGATAAAAAAACCTAATAAAACCAAAGAGAATGAGGAGTTGCTATTAGATGAGGATATCACAGCAGGCAAATGGCTGCTTCCCTCAGGATCACCATGAAAACCACATATAACAGCTGCTCCAAGATATAGCCAACAGGAGAACTGTAAAAGTGATACATGGCCACTTCTGGGGCAGCTCCACATTAAGGTGAAGGATGAGCACACAGTGGTACAGATCCAGCATTCCTCACCCTCCAGGCTGCTGTGTGCTCCTGATGATGCAACTGAGAGCTTGGATAGCAGCAATGACAAACCTGCCTCTGGAATCAAAGTAGCCCCTCCTTTCTCCCCTGAACAATCAGCAAATTCTTGGTTCACTGATGCCTCTGCAAAACGAGAGGGGAAGGTGTGGAGATACAGGGCAGCAGCCCCCCACATTTCCTCTGGTGAACTAGTTATTACTGGGGGAGAAAGCAGTGCTCAGGCTGGGGAGCTGATAGCACTTTGGAGTGTTTCCCAGCGTGTGGCACAGAATACCTCTCTTGTCTGTATCGACTCTGACTCCTCTGCTGTGCACCAAATGATCCCAACAATCCAGCACATTACCCTGGCCAACCTGTGCTGCTGGACCTCCCTTACTCTAGGGCTAGTACCACTTGTGCTAACACCCCCTCTGAATAAATATGCATGGGAAGCCTCTGGTGCTCTAGGGAAAGAGCATCGGATCAATACATGCTGGATAATTCCATCATTCTAACTTTTCTGCCTCTCGGGGGCAGGATTCTGTTGTGTTTACTTTTACGGAAGAACTCCGAGGGACATGAAGACCACCTAAACCATGATAAAACTGGTGATACTTTTCTGCATCCTGCCACAACCCCATGGCCAGAAACCAGCTGAGTGGTCTGAAATAATTGTGGTAGCATGCAGAAAAAAAGTAAAAGGATCTTTTGAAGCACAAAAAGGTTTGTACGCACCCAAGCGTACAGGACTGGCACAATTTCACATTAACACAAACTCTAGAAGAATTTTGGCTTTGGTCTAAAAATACTGAAGGGCTTTTTTTTTTTTTTTTTAAGTTTAAAGTATTGATTTAAATCCTGGGGAGAACTTGATGTTAATGTTGTGACACCTACCACCCAACCACCAGTTACGCTTGGCCTGAAAATTTTTGGAATTGGACCATACATAATCAGGAAAACAGGTCAACAACAAATATTCTTTAATCCAGCGTGGTCTCTCAAACATGTCAAATTGCTGATGCAAAAAAATGTCTCAGAAATTCAGCCAGCTTGTTCACCTTTTTTGTAAACTTCTTTTCAGGATTGGACGACCTGGTTGCGACAGCGGAACCCTTCTAAAAGACGGATGCTAAGAGAAATAACCGGTGCTGTGGGAACAGGATTGGGAATTCTAAATAGCATTGATTCAGAAGTATTAATGAATACATTGGCTGCCACCACTAGAGATTTGACCAAATTCCAACAACTACTGCAGTCCTCCTTACTGGCCTTGGGAAGACATCAGTGCTTGCTATCAAACATATTACCAAGTTGGGAGGAAGCGAGCGTAAATGATCACAAATTGGTAATTGATGCACTCGGTGCCACACAAAAGAACCTTTCTTTAGCTCTCAGCTGTATCCAGGCTCAATTATGGATGCAGTCGGTTGCTGCCTCGATTATAAGAGAAGGTGAAGAAGGCACTTTTCCTACTGAGATTCGGAAAATAGTTTGGGACAGTGCCGCTGATTTTGAAAAGGAATTCCAATCCCGGTGGAACCTAGTGAACTTTACCTATGACCCCATCACAAACATAGCCACAGCTTTTGTGTTAACCGTACGTGATACCTCAAGTGCATTTGGTATTCCCCATCATTGCACTAGGACTGGGACACATATGGAGCCACTGGGAATGTGCTGGGGGCAACTGGGACCACGCTGGGGGCAACTGGGGACAAGGGTGAGTGACTGGGGCCCTGCTGGGAGAGACTGGGATCATACTGGACTCATACTGGCATCTTACTGGGAGTGACTGGGACTATTCTAGGGGCAGCTGGGAGAACTGGGAAAACACTGGATGGCACTGGGAACAACGGGAACAGTGCTGGGGGCAAATTGTATCATAATGGGGAATGACTGCCAGCAACTGGGCTCCTGCTGGGAGCAGCCCCTGGCGGCCCCGGGAGCCCCGCACCCCTTTCCCGGCCATGCCGCCCCTCCAGCCCCAGCATCCCCCATTGCCGGGGTGCCGGCACTGCCAGGGGTCCCCCCCTCTCAGGGTCCCCGCTGGGGCTTCTGGGGCTCTTCTCTCTCTGGGCTCCCGCTCAGGGCAGCCGCGGCTCTCCTGGGGCTCCCCAAAACCGGTGTCCCCCCGCCGGGGCTCTGCTGCCCTCACCGCCCACCAGGACCCCTGGAAAACACCTCCCGGGGATCCACCGATGTCCCCCCGAGGGCCAGCTGCGGCTCGGCTTTGGAGCCCTGCCAGCTCCAAACATCCCACCCAAAAAAAACCCCAAACCCATGGAGCCCCGGGATATTTGGGCCGAGCTCCCCCTCCCCGGGCACCTGCAGGATGGGGGCGATGCTCCCGGGGTGCTGCGAGCTCAGGCAGCGCCAGGGCCACGCGATTCCTTCTATCCTCTCCTCCGGCTGCTCCCTGCTGCCGCTGCGCCTCTTCCTCCCTCCCTCCTCCTCCTCCCCCGCTCCGGGATCCTGAACCGTGAGGGGAAAGGGGGCGAGGAAAGGACGGAACCGTGAGGGGAAAGGAGCGAGGAAAGGGCGGAACCGTGAGGGGAAAGGGCCGGGGCCAAGGGGACTCGCTGTCCTAAAAAAGCCCGGTTTGACCCAAAATCACCCAAAAGGGCATCAAATGCAGCCTACATCCACATGGTTCGGCCTGACATCAACCAAATGGGATTAAAAGTATCCAAAGGGCTCTAAAATCCAACCAAAGGGGCTTAAAACTGCCCCAAGTGTTTTATAACCCTCAAGAAATGGCTTAACATCACCCGTAAATCTTTCAAATGTGACTAAAATCCACCCTGAAAATATCTGGTCCAGCTTAAAATCATCCAAAGGTATCTAAAATCACCAAAATGTCCCTGACACCAACACAAGAAGACCTAAAATCACCCTAAAAAGGCTTGGTTCAAGCTAAAATTGCCCAAAGAAGCAAAAAACCCTACTTAAACGGGCCCAAAACACCCAAAAAAGGGACCTAAAATCACCCACACAGGATTAGGATTCACCCATATGGGCCCAGTTTTTCCTAAACTCACCCAAATGGGCCCAACCCCACCCACATGGGCCTAAAATCATCCAAAGGGGTCTGAAATCCCCCCTAAACCCCACCAGATTCGGCCTCAAATCAGCCACAGGGGCTGAAAATCCACCCGAAAAGGCTCGGGATCCCCGCAAGGGATCTGAAGCCCACCCTAAACCTGCCCGGTTCGGCCCAAAATCCCCCAAAGGGGCCGAGCCCGAGGCCGAGCCCGGGATCGGCTCCGGGGTCGCTCCGGGACCTCCGCTCTCGCTCCGGGCAGTTTTGGCCGCGGCCCCGGACGGGCCTGGGCGGGACCGGGAGGGACCAGGGAGGGCTCGGGAGGGGTTTTGGCATTTGGGGCTTTTTTGGGCTTTGGGGAATTGTGTTGGGGGTTTACGGGGAATTGTTGGGGTTTTTGGGGAGAATTATTGGGTTTGGAGGCAGTTGGGGGATTTTGGGGAGTTTGGATTTTGAGGGGCTTTATTGGTGCTTTGAGTGAGAAGTTGTTTTCCTGGGGGTATTTGGGGGTTAATTGAAATTTTTTGTGTTTTCTTTAGAATTTTGGAAGGTTTTACTGGGTTTTGTGGCGATTTTGTGGGATCCTCTGGAATTATTTCTGGGGTTTATTGGGATTTTTTAGGGGATTTGGAGGCAATTTATTGGAATTGTGGGGGCATTTAGTGGGATTCTTTGGGGAATTGGTTTTGTTAGGAATTTTAGTGGGGATTTGGGGGGGTTTTGTAGGTTTTTTTTAGGTTGTTGACGGAATTTCTTTGGTCTCATGAGTATTTTGTGGGGCTTGTTGTGGTTTTGGAGACATTTTTGCGGGGATATGTGGGGTTTAATTGGGATTTTGTGGGCTTTTATTGGGATTCGAGGGTGTTCTAATGGGAATTTGTGAAATTTAATTGTGATTTCATGGGGTTTATTGGGACTTTCAGGGGTTTAAAGGAGACTTTGGTGCCTCTCAGCCCTTCCCCACACTCTGGGACAACTCCAAAGCCCCCCAAAATTCCACTAAAATCCCCCAAAATCCCCCAAAAATCCCAATTAAAAACTCCCAAACACCAAAGAATCCCACAAAATCCCAATGGAACCCACCAAAAAAAAAAAAAACAAAAACACAAAAAAAAAAAAAAATCCGCCCAAAAATTTCAATAAACCCCCCAAAAAATAACCACCCCAAAACCCTAAAAAAATCCCTAAAATCCAAAATCCTCAAATCCCACAAAACCCCCATAACCCCACAAACCCAGTAATTCTCTCCAAAATCCAATAATTCCCCCTAATCTCCCAACAAAATCCCCCAAAGCCCATACATGCCTCCAAAATCCCCCCAAAATCCCCCCAGAGCCCCCCAGACTCACTGGGGGCCGTCCTGGATCAGGGGGCTCCAGCCGGTGGAACAGGAGCCACTTCAGGGGGCCCGCGGAGCTTTTTGGGCAGGGGGCACCATGGGAAACCTCCCAAAAATGGGGGAGGGGAACCCCTGTGGTACCCCCTCCCCAGAAAGCCCCCTCCCCCGGTTCAGGAATAGCCAAATTCAAGAAAATGTAAACCAGGCTTGACTTTCCAGAAATTATTTTTGGCCGGGTTTAGCTGCATCCTCCAGGCTCAGGATCACCGGTGTATTTGCAGGTTTTGCTCTGCATCATCAGCCTGCCCAGACTCTGCTCGGTGTTTCACAAATGGAGAAGACAATGGATATTGTGCCAAGCTTCCTTGCAAACAGCAACACCTGCATCAGCATGACAGAAAAGAAGGAAAAAAAAAAAAAAAAGAAAACATTCACCGGTTAGAACAGAGCCAGTGTCCCACCATCTTCCCCTCCACTGTTATTACAGAGGCAAACCTGGGCCTAAAGCTTCCACCTCTCAGTTCCTGATGCTATTTGACTTCAGCCTTGACTCCCCCTGATCTACCTGACTGCCGTCCAAGTGGGGCTGGGGATGCTCAGCCTGGAAAGAGGAGACACTGGGGAGGCCTCACTGCAGCTCTGCAGGACTGGAAGGAGGCTGACTGAAGTTGGATCTGAGGAAGCTGCTCTTTTACACGGAGGCTGCTGAGGCACTGGCCCAGGCTGTGGATGCCCCATCCTTGGCAACAGGGCTGTGAGCAGCATGGGCTGCGGAAGATTGCTCAGCTTGGGACAAGATGCTCTTTAGATCCACTGTGATGTCACAGATGTGACGTTCCAGCAGGAACTTCCAGCGTCCAGCAAAGAGCACAACACAACCACTGGCCCTTGTGTCAGCCCACCCTGTGCCAGCCCTCGTGCCAGCTCACCCTTCACCATGCTCCCTGTCACCCTTCTCGTCACCTGCGCCCTGATACTCCCATCAGTCCTGAAAGCTCTCTGTTGCCTGGATTTTGTCATCCGTCCCTGCAGGATGCTCACATTTGTCCTGAGGAAGGTACGGTGCCATTCCATGGAGGTGGACACCCCCCGGCTGCCCGGCTGGGCTGGAGTTCTGTGGGGATGGGGTGGGACAGGGACCCCACTCTGAGGTGTTGCTACCTCTGCAGGCTGTCACAGACAGAGAGGACGAGATGGAGGTGGACATGCAGGCTGATAGAGAGGAGAAGATGGAAGTGGATGGGGAAGAGACTGGAGACGATGCAATGGAAGTGGACATGGAGATTGATACCGAGGAGAAGATGGAAGTGGATGGAGAAGAGAGTGGAGAGGAAGAGATGGAGGTGGACATGCAGATGGATACGGAGGAGGATATGGAAGTGGATGAAGAAGAGACTGGAGAGGAAGAGATGGAGGTAGATGTGGAAGAGGAGATGGACGTGGAAATGGAAGAGTACCTTGAGGACATGGACATTGATGAAAAAGATGAGGAAGAGGCCATGATCTTGGGATGAAGAGCAATACCAGCAGCAGGACAGGCATGTGGTCCCCACAGGCAGAGTGGGTCCCCTGCTGCCAGGCTGGGACTGGGCTGGGTGGTCCCTGCTCAGGGATGTGGGACCCGGTGCATTGGGTTCTGGTGGCCATCCCCAGCCTGTGCTGCGCTTGCTGGGCCAGCCTGGGGGCACATGGAAGAGCCCTCTCTGCCTGATTGGAGTGACTGTGCCTCTTGCTTTTCCTCAGGGACCGATGGAGATCCCGGACAGAGACGCCACCCTTTTGTACATACGTTGTAGAGTTTGTTGTTGTCTTTAGGCCATAGGTTTCAGGGCTTCTTTTTGTCTTCTGTAAATATGTTTCATTGACTTTTGTTGGATATGCTGTTGTGGTTTGACATGGAAGTGAATTCTTTCAGGAAGTTGGGTCAAACCAATCAGTAGTCAAGTTTGGATATTGGCACCTTAAGTGGCCACTAAAGGTGTGGATACGCCTCTGAGAACACAGGGGGTTAAAAGCAGGAACTCCCAAGAGCTCGCTCTCTTTGGTTCTGGTCAGGGTGCAGTGCAGATCTCCCCTGCCCAGCCATGGGGCTGGGTGGGGGAGGGGAAGCCATGTGGCCTGGTCGAGGTGAGCTGAGGGGTAGAAGGACTGGAACCGAGCCAGCTCCTGTGGACGGAAGGGTGGAGAGAAGTGGAGATGTCTTTGTCGTTCCCCCCGCCAAGAGGGAAGAGACAGAGAGTCCAGACGGCACCTGTAACTTTGCCGGCGCAGAGGAGAAGGGGTGGGGGAAGGTGCCCAGCCTTGGCCTTGGGAATCGGCTGCTGGGCAGAGATATCAGCCGTCCAGGGAGTCTGAGCTTTTAACCCTTTCCTGAGAAATGAAGGCTTTGTAAAATATTACTCCTCCTTGATTTGAAGTAGAAGAGAGACAGTCTGGGAATCCGAGATGATGGAAGAAGAAATTCTTGAGTTGGAAGGAGATGATGGAGTGGCTTGTGGCTGGACTTTTCTTGTTAGCCATAGACTGAACCAAATTCTCCTGACAGAAGCTGCACTTAGGGGGGTGCGTTAGTGAGCCAAGAGACTTGTATTAGTGATTACCAGCAGAGGATTAGAGAGAACAGAGGAGAGTTGGAGAAAGTGTGGAGAAGCCCTCTGTCTTCGGGGAAGAAGAAGAGGAGAAGAAGACCTCTGCTCTTGGACCCTCAGCCCCAGGGGAAAATGGGGGGGACTGTAGTCCCGCAATGAGAAACTGAACTGTTGTCTCTTTTGGTCCATGGCAAAGCATCCTTAAAGGAACCCTATGAGCAGTCTGTCCCTGCACGGTGGTGAGAGCACTGTGACATGGAGAGGAGAGTTTCACCACGGCAGATTTTCTCTGGGCAGTTGCCGTGTGTGACATGGAAACACAAG
Organism: Anomalospiza imberbis; assembly: GCF_031753505.1. Classification (NCBI taxonomy): domain Eukaryota; kingdom Metazoa; phylum Chordata; class Aves; order Passeriformes; family Viduidae; genus Anomalospiza; species Anomalospiza imberbis. The sequence goes on from NW_027099903.1 coordinate 111,344, forward strand.
GGTGGCAATTGTGTTTCCTGGGGAGTCTGTGGCACAGGAGAGACTCCTGTCTCCCTTGAAAGATTGAGTATTTGAATATCTGAAGGGTGGCAACTTGATCAGGATCCAGGGTGGTGTCTCACTGTGGTTCCATTTGGAAATTAGGTGGGAATTAGTTGGGAGGAGGAAGAGTGTTTTGGAAGGTCTTCGTCCAGGATTGAGTGTCTGTGTTTTTATAGTAGTAGTAGTTTAATAAAGTTCTTTTCTTTGTTATTAAGCTTGAGCCTGCTCTGCTCTGTTCCTGATCACATCTCACAGCAATTATTTTAAAAAGTGCATTTTCATGGGAGTGCTGGCATCGTGCCAGCGTCAAACCATAACATATGTTCTTAGGTATATACGTTCTATATATTGTTGTTGTTACAAATATTCTTACAATGTAAATGTGTTCTGTGTTTTCATTGCGGTTTTTCTGAAAAGAAACAAGCTTTATTTTTCACACCCCAGTTCTCTTTCCATTTGCATCAGGCACAGGATCCCGAGAGGATCTGGGGGTACCCGGGTGATGCCAATGATGGTGATGGGGATCCCATGCTGGGTATAAATTTCATGATGAATTCCTGACGGGGGTTTTGTCTATATCCAGGGTTTTTGGGGTCCCGGTGGATTTTTGGGGGTTCCCGGGGGGTTTTCAGGATTCCCAAAGGGGGGGATCGGGCGATCCCAGCGGGAACCCAAGGCTGGTTTGGGGTACCTGCCGGTGACAGAGATGGGGACCCTCTGCCATGTAAGAACCTTCTCAGGGGCATCTGGGGGTGCTGGGAGCTCTTGTGGGAATTTTGATGTCCTGGGATGGTTTGGGGGGTGTCTGTGTGGGGTTTTTGTGGTCTTGGGGAGTTTTTGGAGGGCCCAGGGATGATTTTGGGGTCCCGGGGATGTTGGGGTGTCCCAGGGAATTGGGGGTTCCCGGGAGGGTTTGGGGGTTCATGGGCAATGCTGATGACAGAGCTGGGACCCCATGCCGGGTATGAACCTTCTCACTGCGCACGGGTAGCGTCAGCGTGTTCAGGGAGATCCTGGGGGGCCCGGGGGTCACCCCAAAACCCAGGGGACCCCAAATGCTCAGGGATCCCCCCCAAACTCCCCTCACCGCTGGATCTGCTGCAGGCAGGGGGGGGCCAGCACTCGGCCCCCACCCCCACCATCACAGGGGGCTGTGGAAGAAATCTGGCGGTGCACGGACAGGTCGGGGGGACCCGCAAAGTCCTGGGAAAGGGGGAACACAGGGGAACTCCCAGGAATCCCCACTGGGGGCTTAGGGGAGATCCAGGACGAGTTTGGGTGAGCTTAATTGTGTCACTATCGTCAGGAAAGGGGACTCCAAGGGTCCCCGGTGTCCCCATTCCCTGCAAAAGGTGGGAAAACCTGGGCTGGCTGGGAATAGGGGTCCCAGGTGTCCTCGGTGTTGAGGAAAGGAGGGTCTGGGTGCTGGGAAAGGCAGGAATAGGGGTCCAGGGGGTCTCTGGGGGAAAGAAAAGGGGGCTCTGGGTGCTGGGAGAGGCGGCATGGCCGGGAAAGGGGTGCGGGGGTTGCCGGTGCCGGATAAGGGGGTGCAGGGTGGAACCCAGGCCGGGAATGGGGGTTCGGGGGGATGGTGGTGCCCGGGAATGGGGGTTCAGGGGCCCCTCGGTGCTCCGGAATGGGCGACCAAAGAGTCCCGGTGCCGGGGGTCCCCCTCACCTCTCGCTGCCCCCCCGGGGCCCCAGGAGCGCCCCCAGCCCCAGCGCTGGAGCCATCGCGCTGCTCCTCCTCACTCCCAGTACGATCCCAGTATGATCCCAGTAGAACTCGGTCACCCAGGAGCAGCTCCCAGTATGATCCCAGGACAGCCCAGGCACTGCCACTCCTGGCAACCCCTCCAGCCCTCTCTGCGTTCCGACCTGTCCCAGCTCCATCCCCGCCCCTCCCGCGGCTGTGGGGGCTTCGGGAGCGGGGGAGGAGGAGGAGGGAGGGAGGAAGAGGCGCAGCGACAGCAGGGAGCAGCCGGAGGAGAGGAGAGGAGAGGAGAGAAGGAATCGCGTGGCCCTGGCGCTGCCTGAGCTCGCAGCACCCCGGGAGCATCGCCCCCATCCCGCAGGTGCCCGGGGAGGGGGACCTCGGCCCAAATATCCCGGGGCTCCCTGGGTTTGGGTTTTTTTGGGGGGGATGTTTGGAGCTGGTAGGGCTCCAAAGCCGAGCCGCAGCTGGCCCTCGGGGGGACATCGGTGGATCCCCGGGAGGTGTTTTCCGGGGGACCCGGTGGGCGGTGAGGGCAGCAGAGCCCCGGCGGGGGGACACCGGTTTTGGGGAGACCCAGGAGAGCCGCGGCTGCCCTGAGTGGGAGCCCAGAGACAGAAGAGCCCCAGAAGCCCCAGCGGGGACCCCGAGAGGGGGGGACCCCTGGCAGTGCCGGCACCCCGGCAATGGGGGGTGCTGGGGCTGGAGGGGCGGCATGGCCAGGAAAGGGGTGCGGGGCTCCCGGGGCCGCCAGGGGCTGCTCCCAGCAGGAGCCCAGTTGCTCCCAGTCACTCCCCGTTATGATACAATTTTTCCTCAGCACAGTCCCTGTTGCTCCCACTTTCATCCAGTGTGTTCCCAGTTTCTCCCAGTCACACCCAGTATGGGGGATGATGTGCCTGGTGTGTTACCAGTCAGTCTCAGACACTCCCAGTATTAGTCCCGTCCTTCCCAGTATGGTCCAGAGATGAGCCCAGTGTACTCGCAGTCACTGCCAGTATGAACCAGTTGTGCCCCACATGGTTCCAGTGGCTCCCTTTCACCCTCACTTTTGTTCCAGTCACTCCCAGTCTCTCCCAGTGTACCCCAGTTCCTTCCAGCATACTCCCAGTCACTCCCAGTTCCTTCCAGCATGATCCCATTTGTTCTCCACCACTCCCAGTCAGCCTCAGTGTAGTTGCACTCACTGCCAATATGATCCCTGTCACCTCCAGCATGATCCCAGTTGATCCCAGTAAAAGCCCAGTTGTTTCCAGTCACCCCCAGCATGCACCCAGTGACTCCCAGTTCCTCCCACTTGCTCATAGCATGATCCCAGTTGCTCACAGTTGCTCCCAGTCAAACTCAGAATGATCCCAGTCACTCCCAGTGTATCCTATTTGCGCCAGCATGGTCTCAATTGCCCGCTGCAGGCTCCTACTCTGTCCCAGTGTGATCCCAGTATGATCCCAATATGATCCCAGTCTCCCTCAGTGTGACCGCAGTCTGCCCCAGCATGGGCCCAGCTGCTCCCAGTATGATCCCAGTACGATCCCAGTATAAAAAAGTCACTCGCTGTGCTGCCATTCCTGGGATCTCCCAGCCCTCTCTGCGTTCCCCCCTCCCGGATCTCCCGAGAGGAGCCCCAAGGGCTGGCAGTCCCCTGGCAGGGACCCAGCAAGGCCCAGTTTGGATGCACAGCCCCCAGTTTTCCCAGTTTGCCTCTCCTTTTGCCCGGGCCGGGTTCCCCCCGCCCCCAGCGGGTGGGAGCAGCCGAGAGCCCCGCGCTGCCCATCCCGACCTGTCCCGGCTCCATCCCCGCTCCTGCCGCAGGCTGCCAGGGCTGCGGGAACGGGGCACCGAGGGTGTCACTGCTCCTGGGGGAGGAGGAGGAGGGAGGGAAGAAGAGGGATGGAGGAGGAGAGCCAGAAGGGATGGAAGTAGAAGGAGGTGGGCTTAGGGAGGAGGAGGAGGGATGGAAGAGGAGGAGTGGGACGAAGAGGAAGAGGAGGGACAAAGGAGGATCAGGAAAAGAAAAAGGAACCACGAGGTCGAGCCCTTCCTGAATTCACAGCCCTGCTGGGACCATCAGCCCCCATCCCATGGGTGACCAGGGATGGGGAGCTCGGCCCAGATATCCTGGGGGGGTCCCTGGGTTGGGCTTTTTGGGGGGATGTTTGGAGAATGAAGAACTGCAAAGCTGAGTGGAAAAGGCCCCTTGGGGGAAAATGAGGGGTCCAAGTGGCAGCTGACAGCAGAGGCAGCCTGGAGGAGCAGAGCCCTGTGTCCCCCAGGAGCCCAAAGTGGGGAGCCCAGAGAGGGGGGAGCACCGTCATTGGCGGGACCCTCAACAGCCTGGAGAGGGGCAGGGGGGACTCCTTGGAGCCCCTGCAGCCCAAAGCAGAGAAGGAGGGGAGAAGGGACCCCGGGAGCCCAAAAAGCCCTGGCATCCTGTGCCAGGAAGGTGGACAGAGCTTCAGCCAGAGCTCGGAGCTGGTGGGCCATGAGCAGGTTCACCATGGGGAGAAGCCCTACAAGTGCTTGGAGTGTGGGAAGAGCTTCAGGCAGAGCTCCCAGCTGATCCAGCACCAGATGATCCACACCGGGGAATGGCCCTACGAGTGTGGGGAGTGTGGGAAGGGCTTCAGCTGCAGCTCCCACCTCGTCACCCACCAAGGCATGCACACTGGGGAGAGGCCCTACGAGTGTCCCCAGTGTCAGAAGAGGTTTCAGACCAGCTCCAGTCTCCTCAGGCACCAGTGGATTCACACGGAGGAGAGGCCTTTCCGCTGCCCCAACTGCGGGAAGGGCTTCAAACAAAAGTCCCACCTCGTCACCCACCAGCGCATCCACACTGGGGAGAGGCCCTACGAGTGTCCCCAGTGTGGGAAGAGCTCCAGAAGCTCTACCTTGACCCAACACCAACGGAGGCACCGGTAAGGGAAGCCCTGCAAATGCCTCAGCTGTGGGAAGAGCTTCGTGCCCTGCTCCAACTCCATCCCCCATGGGAGGACCCACTTTGGTCAGAGCCCTGGTGACCCACATTCCCAGTGATTCCTGCTGAGAAGACACCTGGAAGGTGGTCTCCACATCTTCCTGGATCCCCATAGGCACCTGGATGAACACAGGGGCAGGAACATCCATCAGGACTCTGATGTAAACTGGAAATTCACTGGCAGAAAGCGATTTGTTGACTTTACACCCCAAAAAAATCTCACCCGCTCTGTCCAGTTATTTCTTCTGGTGGCATCAAGCAGTGCTGCATGATCTTGGAGGTCTTTTCCATTTCAGTAATTTCTTTCCTCACACTGTCTAAACAACAAAAACTGGGGTGAAAATAAAGAGATTGAGCAAAGAGATCTAAAGCTGCACCATCTACCTGGATTTGGGGGTGAATTTGGGGTTGGTTCAATAGAATAGTTGGGAGGATTTGGGTGTTCTGAAGCTATCAAAGGCAGGGGAAATGTCCACAATCTCATAGGTGTGCCGGCAAAAGGTGTCCACCTGAGCCCGCCTGTTCTCCAAGAATTCTAATTGTCTGTCCCAGTGCCTGGCCTGGGTCTCCCTATCCGGGATGTTCCCCCAAAGTGCCCAAATCACTGCTGAAGTGCCCGAGCTGATCCTGGCTGTAAATGTTCCTGTCCACCAAGCTCTCCTGGTCAGTGCCATGGGAGGTGGGCGTTTAGGGGCTCCTGGGGGGACTGGGAAGGGCTTCTGTCAATCCTGTGGGCATTTGTGGTGCTGGGAGGGGGCTTGGCAGGGTCTATGAGGGAGATTTGGGTCCCTGACAGGGCTGTGTGGCTTGCAGAGAATTTGGGTGGGTCCTGGGGGAGATGGAAATGGGTTTTGGTGGTTCTTGGGGTCATTTATCTTGCAGGGAGTAGTTGGGGGGGGGGGGGGGGGGGTCCTGGCTGGGAGCTGTGGGGTGGTTGGAGGAGTCTGGGAGTGGCTGTGGGGCTGGGAGGGCGTTTTTGGGTGGTTGTGACTCCCCCAGACTCCCAAAGCTGCCACCAGACCCCATCCTCAAGATACTGCCAGAGCTCAGTGGCTCCATGTTGGGGTTCATCGTCCTGGCTCTGCAGAAGATATGGGGGGGTCCCCGGGGCCGTGCGTGTCCCCCCAGAGCGTGTGTGACACCCCCCATCCCATTGTCACCCCCTTGTCCCTCCCCACAGGGCTCCAGCCCCAGCTCCTGCTCGCCCAGAGGGAATTTGGGGAGGGGGCAGGGGGGTGTGCAGCCCCCGCCGGGGGATGGCCCCGGCCCAGCCCCTTTGTTCAGCACCAAGCTGGGCTCGGGGCCGCAGGAGGAAGAGGCCGGTGGGAAGCAGATCCTGCAGCTGGGACAGTGCTGGGGGTCAGGGCAAGGGCCTGCCCTGCACACCTGGCTCAGGTGTGACCCTGCCCCGGCAAGGGAGCGGGACATTCCCATCCCCAGGGATCAGGGCTGGGAGCAGCACCTTGGGCACGGACATGGAAATACTGGGAGCGACTGGGAGCACACTGAGGGCGTGAATTATTCCCCCGCCTCCACCTTCTCCGGCCGCCCTGCCAGCTGAGAAATGCTCGCTGGGCCTCGGCCTTGGCCAACAGCCCCTGGGCTCAGCTCCTTGGAGCTCATCACAAACACTGTCTGCTCCAGGCACTGCTGCTGCCCAACCAGCTCCTGGCTGCTTTAGGAGCAGCCCCGGGAAGTGTTTTTGTTCCCTCGGTGGCACAACAGCCCTGTTCTCACCCTGCCAAAGAAAGCTGTGGATGCCAAGTGCGGGCAGGATGAAACATTGCTGGCACTGAAGCCCCTCTCTTGGGGCCCTACAGACAGCGCTCCAAAAGGAGCCCCTTGGAGCTCTCCTGGGCCAGCGACTCCCTCGGAGTGGGGCCTCTCCGAGCCGGGAACTCTCCCGTTTGCTGCACTCGGGGATCCCCAACAACGAGGGAGCCTGGGCCGATCCCCCCACTCCTCCAGGCTCAACCCTTCCCCCGCTAGGGAGATGCCAAAGCATCGGCAGGGAGCATTTCCCTGCCCTCAGGGGAATTTCTCACAGGGGCCTTGCACTGACTCTTTGTGTCTGTGTGCACACAGGAGTGCCTGTGCTCAGGAAATGTGGCAGAAATGCTGCTCTCTGAGGGGTCTGAGTGCCTTGGATAGCTGAGCCAGTCAGGCCTGTCAGTAGGGTTAAATCACAAGGTCTAAGCTAAGTTAAATTGTGCTAAGAGTTGTTCTTTGCTAAGTTGTTAGGTTTAAAATATAAGCCAAGTTGAATATTGTTAAATGTTATTTCTCAGTGAAATTGCAAAGTCATAGGTTATAAGTTCGGTTAAATACTGTAGAGTGCTGCTCTTTTGCTAAATTGTGAAGTTGAAGGTGGAAGTTAAGGTTAAGGTATAAGTCAAGTTCTGTTAAGTTTGAGCTCTGTAAGCTCTTGGGCCTGTATTCCTTTTATCCTTGCCCTCATTTCCTTGTGTCTCACACAGGGACAGTTCTTGGTTCATTTCTGGTTTGATTGCCTGGATTCTGTTTGGTTTTGTTGTTGCTTTGTTTCCTTGGTGTGCCTGAAGTGTCCAGTCAGGAGCAGAGTGACTCTTGCCAAGGAACTTTGTGGTGCTGTTGCTCAATATTAAATCTGGTTTGTGCTGCTCCCTTGCCGGGGATTTTTTCAGCGCTCTCAAGCCCTCGTTGGCAACAGGGTGAAGGAGCCCTGGGCCAGGCTCTGGCCTTGGGGAATACGAGCACGCTGCCGGGGGTCCCTGTCCCCTGTCCCACCCCCCATGGCCCTGTGTCAGGCTCTGGGGTCGATCTCGTGGAACATCCTCTGGGGGAGGCTGCAGCGCCGGGGGCGGGGGGACCCGGGGGGACAGGGGACCCCACTGTGCACGAGCAGCGTTGGACTTCTCTGGGGGAACTGGGAGGGGGGGGCTGGGACAGAGTCACCTCCCCAGTGACCTCACACAGCCCCTGTGATGTCACACAGCTCCTGTGATGTCATACAACCTCCTGTGATGTCACACAGCCCCTGCGATGTCACAGAGACAACTCTGGGATGTCACCCTGTGATGTCAGACAGCTGCTCTGTGATCTCACAGAAGACTCTGACATGTCACCCTGCAATCTCACTGTTTGTTCTTTGATGTCACAGCCTGCTCTATGAAGTTACACAGCCACCCGGTGATGTCACAACCCACTCTCTGATGTCACAGACCCACCCTCCATGACAGCAGAATCTGCTCTATGGCCTCATACCCGACTCTATGATGTCACAGTCCACTCTCTGATGTCACAAAACCCTCCCTGTGATGTCATACTGCCACTCTGTGATGTCACAGCACACACTTTGACCTCACTGCCCGCTCTATGATGTCATACAGCCATGCCATGATGTCACAGCCTGCTCTGTGATGTCACACAGTCCCCTCTATCACGCCTTAGCTGCTTGATGACCTCACACAACAAACTCTGTGATGCCATAGCCCAATCTGTGACAGCAGCACCTCTGTGGCTGTGTCATGGAGGCACAGAGCAGCTGTGATGTCAGAGAGGGGCTGTGTGACAGCACAGCGTGGGTTGTGTGAGGTCACAGATTGGGCCGTGACATAACAGAGCTTGTTGCATGAGGTCATCCTCACGAGGGGATCCTGCGGCCCGAGCATAGCATTCCTTTGCACTGCGCTGGCCGCCAAACGAGCCCACTTGGCCTCAAAAACCTCAGACTGCACAGAGTCAAAAAGAGCATGTGCCACAGAACGGATGTCGGAAGGTGTCAGCATCTCAGCAAGGAGCATTCCGATCGTCCGCATAACTTCAGCAGACCCGACACCATGCTGGGCAACGGTGTCACGGATTTCTTTCACCATCTTTAACGATAAAGGCTGATGGGTGCTGCGAGTAACGCCCCTAAGCACAGGGAAAGCCTGGGGACCCCCTGGCAAGGTCGCATCACCTGCCGTGTCCCGTCCCGTGGGCTCCACAGGGACAGCAGCAGCCGCCTGACTGCGAGGCAGTGCAGCATCACTTGACACCACGCTCCCCGCAGCATCAGCAGAGCCAGAGGAGCCTCCTCCGCGATCCTGCAGGCGCTGCGAGGAGGCAGAGTCGCGCATCTCCTCAGCCTTACCCAGGACCTCCTGCCAAAACCGCCCGCGGTGCCTCGGACGCACGGTCACCTGGCAGGCGGGGAGGCTCCACAAAGCCGACGGGGAGGGTCCGCGGCCACGGGAACCCACCGGCCTCCCGCCGGCCGCGTCAGCAGCCGCGCTCAAGGTAAACAGCCCCGCGCCCCGCCGCAGCCTCAGCCCCCGCGGCAGGCGGGGGAGCGGGGCCGAAGCAGCCGGCAGCTCGGCGGTGCCGCCCGCCGCAGCGCTGGCAGAGGGCACCGCGGCGGACACAGGCGCCGGCGCGGAACGCAGACCCGGCGCGGCGCCCCCCGCCCCCGGCGCGGGGCAGGGATGGGGCGCAGAGAGAGACGCGGTGTGCGGAGCCGCGGCACCGCGGGCCGACACGAGGGAGCCCGGCACGGCCCGAGGAGCGGCGGAGCCGTGCCGCGGAGCCGCGCAGCGGGCACCGCCCCCGCCGGGCGGAGCGGGGCGGGCTGCCCGCCTGCTGGGCCGGGGCCCGACGGAACAGCGGCCAGCGCCCCGGCTCCGGCGGCTCCCACTGCCGCCGCACGCCCAGCAGGCTGCGCAGGCTCGGGAACGGGAGACGCCGCTGCCCCGCAGGACGAGCCCGGGGTCGGAGCGGGCGAGCCCGCTCCCGCTGCCCCCAGGGCTATGTCGTGGAAACATTGACGTGACAGCTTTTACTGAGGATAGCTCTGTGGAAAATCAGAAGTGTGGCAGCTTCACCATTTGTTAACTAGAACAGAAACTCAAGGGGAGAATGAATTGCAAGAGAAACTGTTTTGAAGGCCCACATAGCTGGTTTTTCACCACTCTGACCCCTTCCCCTGCTGAGCAGATTGATAGCCGAGATCCCAAGGTGCACTATTTCCACTCAAGCACAGCCTCCTGAAGGTGTTAATGGCTGACAACGTTTTCGTGTGGAGCAAGGAGATGTCTCCTCCCTGTTAATTGCAATCGATGTACGATGTTTCTCTATCAAGCACCGAAATGCTTTTAAGAGAAGTGTTTGATTCCTGGTTTAAAGAACTGTTTCAGCCATGACCTGGGAGGCAGAAGGTGTCTCAAGGAATGCTCTGGAGTGCTTTATGTAGGAGTCAGATAGCGGGATTGCAGTGGCCCCGCTCAGGGAGGAGGTAGGGTGGATGTTTGCTGCTGTTTTAAAGGTGTGAACAGGCGATAAGGAGCAGCAGAAACACGGGGTTTACAGATCCATTGATTATGCGATCACTCCATTCAGCCAAGTAAAGGTTTTTTGTGATTTAGACAATTTACCTTTGAAAGGAAGAAAAAAAGCATGAAGAAGATACAGATGGGCACAAACACAGGAGATGAGCACTGATGTTAGGGTATGGGGAGAAGCAGAAGAAGGCAATTTGAAGGAAGATGAGGGAAGCTCTCAGGGTGTCAAGAGGCCCTTGAAAGGGACCCATCTGTCTGCAATTTCCTGCCCTCTCAGGTGGAAGGAGTGATTAATGACCAGGAAGGGATATGAGGGATGTGTAGACAGCTGAGGGTCTTTTGTAGAAGTTTGTGAAGCTTGAAGTAGTCTGCTGAGTTTCTTGCAGCAGAGAAGCTGAGCCTTGGTTGTTGGTAACCTTTGAGAAGCTCATGTTGAGCTATCTCAATTGAAAGAAAATCTACTGTGGTCTGAAATGTTTTCTACCACTGAAGAACCAGTACTGGGGTAGAAATGTGCTCTAACCAGGTAGGAAGCTTTTCTGTTTGTGGGGCAATGTGGAGAATGAGAGAAGACCTAGTAAAACTGGGAGGGGATAAGGCTGGAAAACTGTGTGCTGAGATGTTGATTGGAAAATACAGGGATGGGGCAGCAAATGGAAGTTGCTGTTGGAGAAGAATATTATGATTGTGTTAGAAAGCTAAGTTTTTGGGACATGGCCTAGAGAAATGAAAGAGCAGGCAGGGGGAAATGTGGGAGAAGGTGAGGTTTGTGCAATGGGGCAGTACAATCCAAATAATAGGTTTTAATAGTGGTTTAAGCTCCAGGACTGGCTAAAAAGTCACTCTAGAAGAAAAAAAAAAACATTTCACTCTTTTAGATGTAAATAGCTGGATTGATTTCAGGCAAAGAGAGAAACATGATCTTTTTGAGAAAGAGTGTTGGTTTTGTTCTATTGGGGATTTTGGACTTACCTGATGTGGAAGCACTGGCTGGTAACAAGAGATGCAGACAGAGGATCAGAGCCAGGATAGAAGTAAAACAGGGTGATTATGTCTTGGTAAAAGAGCTTGGTGGAGATGATAAGGAAACACATTGGCAGATATTAACACTGTTAATTAACATTCAGCCTTCATCTGCATGAAGAGCTATCTCACAGTAATTTGGTAGTGGCAATGGAGATGAAGAATAGATGCAAGATTGGATGCAGCTGGCAAAGAGCAGCCTAGATCCTCAGGATGAAGGATAGTCTGCTGGCTGTGATGCAAGGCATCAAGGGGGAGAGGAGCTGTAATAGGAGGGATCTGGCACTTGAATGAAGAGAATCAATCAGTGGTTGGTAACTGGCCATGGTAGACATCTGGCAGCATGACTGTACAGCTGTGACCCTTGCATCTGGAGACAGTTACATGGGTTTGTGTCCAAAGCAGGAGTTTCAACAGGAATCTGAACTCAAGTGCAAAGTCATTCCTCACTGACTGATGTGTGTGCAGTAAGTCAAGGGTGCACCAGAGCAAAGCTCCCCCCTGGCTGCCTGTTCTGGCAGTTTTAGGATCATGTTGGCCAAGGGAGCAAGCCTGAGGGTGCCATCACACTGGGGATATATCTGGCATGGTGGAGGTGGATTCAACTCCAGACCTGTCACCTGTCCCCACTCCTTGGTGATGAGCAGTGACACAGCCATGGCTTTGCCTGTGGATTTGTGGCTTTCCAACCTTCATTTGCTTGTCCTTAGAAGAAAGACATGAGATGGCTCTTGTTCTAAAATTAAATAGCTTTGCTCCATTGCCAGTGAAGAAAAAAGCAAGAGTTCATTTTTTTCATCTCCCTTAAAGGATGCCAAACATGGACTGAATTCCTCAGGGCATCTGTAGCATTGCCACTCTGTCTTCTTGTTACTCTGACCATTTTCATCACCACATTTGATGTGCAAATGTGGAAAGCAAGGCTTGGGTTTATAATGGTTAATTGCTGATTCTTTTTAACTGCTCTGCTCTATTGGAAAAGGGAGAACAAGTGTGTGAGTTGTTCTTCTTTTTCCTTCCTGAGCTGCTCACAAAGTGGAGTGAGACAGATACCTCCTGGTCATACATCTCACAGAATGGTGGAGCAAATGTAAAAAGAGCTGTACATTCTGACTAGGGCAAAGAAAATCAGCTCAAGCTGCTTCTTGGGACTGTCCTTATTAGTTTGAGGGTTGTCTGGACTCTGATGCTAATGGTGCACAATGTTTTGGGAAGCTTTTAGGCCAGCTGGATTAAGATACATTAGTGTTCCCAACCTATGATAGGACCAGTCTTGCTGGCACCTGCTCCCCAGTTATTTCTGATTCAGTGAGATGAAAAAAAATCAGGTGATAGGGAAACCTGTAGGTTAGCTTTTGTCATAACTAGTATTAACTATTACTGATCAAAAGAAAGATGATGTAACAAACCCATTTTGCACCATCGTATACCCATTAACAACCCATTTTGTATCATCCATGTGAATGTAAGTGCTAAAAATGAAACTAGCCACAGCCCCAGGGACATAGGTCTGAAAAAAATTAATCTTCAACAACAAAATGGAGAAGGAGTAGAAGTAAGCATGGAAATGAATTTTTTGAGAAGGATTTGCTAGCATCAATATGTTATAGACACAGCTCTGGCAGAAGCACAGCTGTCCAGCTTTCAAGATCTGCCTGCTGCAGCACCAGGCAGAGGGACCTGCAGGGAATGTGCCCTTTGTAGCAAGGGACTCAAATTACACTAATTATTCCTGTTTCTTGAAAGGGCTAATTAGCTCAAGAGTTGTGCAGAAGGGCTACCTGCCTTCCAGGGGCCTCCTCAGGCCCCTTGG